>NC_138583.1:19678077-19904825 GCF_964289735.1 Phaethon aethereus | reverse complement strand
AACAAACAACGGGGCAAATAAATAGACACGTAAATATCCGCCGGTAACCGGGCGTGAAATGCCCCTGGAGGCGGGGGCCCGTCCGCTGGGCAGCGCGGCGGCGGCAGCGGGCGGCAGAGCCCTGGGCGCCGGTGCGGGCGGTGTGTGCGGGGCCGAAGCTGCCCCGGTAACCAGCCGCCTCCGAGGGACTGGGGGCGCGGGACGAACCGCGCTCCCGCACCCGCGTCTCTGCCAGCTCCTCGAGCGCGGCGAGGCCGGCCGGGACAGCCGGGGGTGAGCCCAGCGCTGCCCGCGCCCCTCGCCCGGCCGCCCGGCCCGGCCCGGCCCCGCGGTCGGTGGGCTTCGCCTCCGGCCGGCCGCACCGGAGCGAAGGTTTCTGTTTTGTTTCCCGGTCCCCGGGCCTGAAACGAGACTGTGTGTGAGGCGGGGGAAGGGGGAGGCAGCGAACAGCCCAGCGTCCCTCGGTTCTCACACACACAAAAAAAAAAGGAAAACAAAAGGAAAAAAAAATTGGAGAGCGGGAGCGAGCCCTGGAGAGGAGAAGGGACTCTCCCAACCCCAGGCGTCCCGGCGCCCCGCCGAGCCGCGCCATGAGGCACCCGAGCCGCCGCCGCACCGGCGGGCCGAAGCCGAGGTGGGGAGCGGGGCCGGGAGCCGCGGGTCGCTCCGAAGGGCAGCTGGGCCCCGGGTGCTTGGGAACGGCGGGGCTGTTCCGGGCGCGGCACGTCGCTGACCGTCCTTTGCGCAGGTATTACGAGACGGGGAGCATCAAGCCCGGCGTCATCGGCGGCTCCAAACCCAAAGTGGCGACCCCCAAAGTAGTGGATAAAATCGCCGAATACAAGAGACAAAACCCGACAATGTTCGCCTGGGAGATCCGGGACAGGCTACTGGCCGAGGGCATCTGCGACAACGACACGGTCCCCAGCGTCTCCTCCATAAACAGGTAAGAGCAGCCCCGCCGCCCTGCTCGCGGCCCGACCGCTTCTTTACGGCCCCATAGCCCCCCCCTCAACAGCGCGGACGGCCCGCTCCTTCCTCGGTCAGGTTAGACCCAGCCTGCCCCAGCCCCCCGCCCGCAGCGGGACCCCCGGGCACGGCCCGCCAACCCCCGGCCCCGCCGTGACCGCCGAGTCCAGGCCCGGGCAGCGGGGGAGCGAGGCTGCCCCGGGGGTCGCTGCGGCACGCCGGGGCGGGCAGCGCCGCCGCGGGCGCCGGGCCGCCAGGCCCGGGGGCTTCTCGGGCCGGCGGGGCCGGGTGTTCCCTACCCGGGGTGTAAGCGACCGCCAGCCTTGCCAGGGCGTTAGGGCTCTGAGCCGAAGGGCTGCCGCTACCCGCTGCCAGGCCGGGCTCGCAGCCCCCACGCTCCGCGCCGCAGGAAGGCTTCCTTTGCGCCCACGGCCGCGGCTCCCTCATAGCTAGCCCGAGGGCACGGCCGCACTTGCCAGGCCCTGCCTTCCCTCGGCCCTCGCAGGAGGCTGGGAGCAGCCGGCTCCATTCCGCAATCGCGAACCATTTCCCCCCCTCCTCCCCAGCTGCTCGGCTGCGGCTTTTGTCGGTGGAGGGACTCAGTCTCGGTCTCAGGTTTGAGGTGACAAAAATAACCATAAGACAGGCAAAAAAAGAAAAAAAAAAAGGATCGATGCAGGAGCAAAAGGCCGGTGATAGATGTAATCGAGTACTAACACGCAGCACGGTGCGGGGCTGCTCGCATGCCTGCGCGTTCAAACGCAACATCAGGTCTTCACACTTCGGCAACACACAACACTCTTAGGCACACAGTAGAAGTGATTACGCAGTTTTAGTGTAACGTACGTACAGATACCTTGACTATGGCCGCAGAAATACAGCCTCTAGAAACGGGGTGACGCAGGGCTATTTGCAAAGGGTGCATACGTAGGCACGAAATACCTCACTGACAGGGTAAGAATACATGAGGTTTTGTATGGAATCCCAAATATACGGTGCTTCCCACTCAAATAAATGTACATAGGGTATACGTAAATACACATGTGGGCTCCTGTAGTGTCCGCATAGATAAAAACACACCAGTCAGTACATATATATAACCTTTTGATATATAACAAGTTTAGCCAGATTTAAAAAAAAAAAACAAACTGGTGTATTTATAGCAAGGGAAGTAAAAAATAAATAGCAAAGAAAAGGCAGTGGTATTTTTTGTCTCACACTTTTCATGGCAGATTTATCAAAATATGTCTAATAACTCAGACTGTGTATTTCTAAATCTGGCATCCTATATAAATGGGTTTTAATATTTTGCAAATGATATGGAATTATCCCAAATCATCTTGAAAACAGCAGGTAGAATTAGCTAGTGGAATGTACCTTGGCTAAGAAAGATTCCCTCAGACACACTGTCTCTGTAATATACTGCGAGGCTACCCTAGGAAATTATCCCTGTGTGTGCCATCTGTATTAAAATGGTTATTAAGTTATGAACAGGGTAACATAATACTGATCGGCTAATTATACACCCTCCTAAAAAACCTCCAGGCCTCTGTTACTCTCTCAGTCAGGTATTGAAATAATAACAGTTTGACATTCAGACACCTTACAAAGGCAGCTGCGGAAGGACAGCCAGCTGTCCCTGGGAGGAATTAAGTCGGTGGTACAGGAGTCCAGAGGAACGGCTGTGGGCTCTTTGGAGGAATAACATATACGGACCCGACACACAGGTGTACTTTGGTTAGCTCCAGGGCTGTTAGCATCCAGATGTCACCGAAGCCTCGGCCTTACGCCTGCCGGACCCGATGCCTCGTGTCGGGGCCATGATGTCCCGAGCAGAAGGCCAAGCGCTGGGTTTTGCTCCCACCTTTGCTACCAGTTTGCGGCAGGGCTTTGGGGGCTTTGTACCTCAGTTTCCCCACCTTGGAAATGAAAACTGATCCTTCTCAGAGGGAGGAGGGAACAGATGTCAGTTAGGTCGTGCTTATAAAATGCTTTGAGAAGGACTAGTACTTTGTAGCTGCTAAGCATGATTACATTGAAGAGGTTTAGCTGTGACCCACCATGTTTGATCATACTGCAATGGCATTTGAGTGTGTAGTCACCAAGGCACAAGAGCGTTTTGGCTTCACATGATTAAGTCTTTCCCCATTCCTTTTAAAAATTCAGGCCCATCTTCCCACCCTTTGTATGAGGCTCCCCAAAACTCACATCTGTGAGGAAGTGAGCCCATTATATCACAGGTCATAAGATTTGCAAGTCTGTGCTAGGCAAGAACAGGGCATCGAACTGGGAAAAAATTGCAGCAGAATAGGAAATAGCAAGTATATACGGGCCCAATCCTGGTGCCACGGCAAGTAGCGTGAGCTTCATCACTTCTGTGACTCCAGCTCACAAAACTCACATAACATGAAGAGGGGACTAAGTTCACAATTTAAATATACATTTTTTTTTCTCCCCATTGTCAAAATACACATACAGAATTCGGTCAATCCTTTGTAACAGCACATCCCTTACCTGCGGTACGATCGCGAATTGTAGTTAATCTAACACTCTGACTCTGAGCAGCTTCAGATAGATGACAATTTTTTAAAACCAACCTTCTAGAAATATCTGTTGTCTTATTTTTGCAAGATGTAAAGTTTCCAAAGCAAAATGTGCATTGGCCCAGTGTCCAGAACTGTTAGAGCTACATCCATGAGCGGTTTAACATCTTGAGACTATAAGCGAGGCATTTATAGAAATATAAGTTACCTATGTTCCTAGATAGTCTGTGCATACTGCACTTCAAACTGGAGATCTCCTTGTACATGGAAAAAATTATTTTCGGTTATTTTAAGTTTTTCTGAAATGTATTCATTACATTTTCTTTTCTTTCTTTCTGGGGATTAGTCTAACATTAACAAAGGCTTTTGGGTGAGAGACTACAAAACAATGCAATTTCCATTTCATTTTTAAGGTCTCCCTAAAACATTCTTAAAATCTATTTTCCATTAATTATTTTTTCTGATATGTGAATTCTATGTGCCTATATTGCACTGATCTGTCAGAGTCGCACGGAGAATATCAGGACGCATTTGCGACGACATGTAATTCTGTATTGCGATTTATCAGAAACTTGTTCATACCAAACTCATGCATGTAAAGGCTAGATACAAACTCTGGTGGAAAACATGACTTATCTACCCTGTCAAGATTCAGGAAAAAAATTAAAGTCTTCTGCTATGTGGTAGTTTTCCTTTAATTATGGTGAAAAAGTCTAGCGAGTATACTAGTTAATAAGCAAAGCGCACCAGAACTGACAGGATTGAGACTTATCTCTGCACTGGGATCTTTCCTGTTCCCGCTTCATACATTAGGTACCATACAGTATAAACCTATTGTGTATGTGTAGGTATACACATATATATACATACGTATATATACATGCATATATGTAAACACACACACACAATGCATGTAATCGAGAAGCAGGCAAGTGACAGAAGCTCTTAATGCTTTGGTAAGCAATTAATGCTTACTTTAAATCACTTGAGCACCTTGCTTCTTGAGCACCCTGCCAGCCCAAACTTTTCCACCTATCGTATGACTATAAACGAGTTATCTTTGGTCACATTGGGTTAGAATATTTCAACTGGATTTAGGCATGGCTGTAAGCCTTGCGCTGCTCTCTGAAGTGGGAACTTGGAGGCAGATGTTAATGAGAAATTTTCCTTTGTTTTGCGGCACATACAGTTAGCCTAAGAACACAGGTTTCGTGAGATAATCACCCCATAAAAATCTTTAGACAGCGTACTTTAGTAGGAACAGGACAGAGCACATCGCAGACACACGTTCATGGTTATACAGAAAGTGATGCAAAGGACATTGTAGTTTAAGCATTTTTTCTGGCTTCTCTTAAATTAATTAATTCCTTACAGGTCCAGAAAGGCAAAGCAAAACACACACACATACACACAGTTTGTCCCTCTGTCCCAGCTCTCCTGTGGCTGTGTTCAGTACTAGGGACTCCCAGTTAGTCCTTATCCGAGCAATGCCAAAGCCAAAGCATTACAGAGTTCAGTCAGCCGTCTGGATACACCGTGGACCTTAAGTTGCTGACAGCAGACCTAACTAATACCTCATGGCAGAGAATAGAGTTTAGTGGATATATTAGCTCAGTCAAGCCGTTAGATTTTTTTTCAGTCTTCTCTTAGGTATTGGGTATACATTAATTTCTAGTGTTAAGCGCTTGGTTTGGGGAGATGTTTCCCGTTTCATTATATAACTATTGGCTAATGATTCCTAGTCAAAGTCTCCAATCATTATGTGCTTTTAAAGAACACATATGAAAAGACACACACATTGATTCAGGTTATAATGACCAGTAAAATATACTTGTACATTGAAATATTATTGATCATGTGGCCAATTTCAGTGGCTGTGGGCAGGCCTGTAGTTTAGAGCAAAGAATGGCATATTAGGAGATCCAATTTCTCTTACCAGTTTTGCTGTTAACTTTCTGGTTGATCTTCGGCAGGTCACACGGACTCCTTATGAGGCTCCTTTGCCATCTGTAAAACGAAAATAACAGTATTTAGCTATCTTTGTAAAACTCAGCGTGACCTTTCAGTAAAAATACCCCTGGAGTTCAATACGTAATGAGAAAAGGTTCAAAACTGAAGCTAGGTTGTTTTACATCAGCTGAGGCTTTAGCCCACGCAAGGGAGATAGAATTGAACAGAATCTCGACTGGTTTGAGGTAAATGTAACGGCTCAAGACAAACAACCCAGTCTGGCAAAAGGCAGGCATATTAGGGCAGGGGCTGTGTCATATGTGGAAGAAATCAATGTTATGCAAACAGAGCTTTCTGAGTCACTCTCACTAGCCTCGCTTGAGAATTTCCCCGAAGGACACCCTGGCCAAATTCACTGGTGAATCTCTCCCTGTCTTTCCCACAAAACAAATCTGGAATTTTTGGAGGACAGGTAAAGAGTCTAGGGAGAAGTGGGAAGAGTACAGGGTATCTTAGAGATGGCAGCTTGTTCATAGTGACCAAAAGTAGCGACAGCTGCATGGCCTGCAGTGAACATGGGATGAATTGCATGGTTTTAATTGGCAAGTGTGTGTGTGTGTATCACACAAACCTATCACTGCCATCAGTATTTAGTAGCCACAAGTCATTTTTCTCAATAGAGAGGCCAAGGATTAGTCTGGCCGTGTAGGCTGGGTTAGCCTCTGACTGACTGTGTGTTGGTGCAAGGCAGGGGTGAAGAAAACTTGTCCGACAGTGCCCAGCAGACTTCACCAGGTCTCATAACCTGGCACTTCTTAGTGTGCACAGAAGAAACTCGGGATTCTAGCAGGGATCCTCTCCCTTAGTTGATGTTGAGTCTTAAGGTTCCCATGCGATTTCCTGCATCAGGGCATGCTCTCAAGGTAGAAGACTTCTACTGCCAGTTGCTTTCAGCCGAGCAAAGAAAGCGATTGGGTCACACAGGGCTTCATTACAGGGAATATACTCCTTTAAATTCAGATTCTTTTCCATCAGACACAAACCTAGTATTATCTTCTTTTTATCATTGCAAATAAAGGACAGGCTCATAAAGCAGAGGTTACAGACAATGTTACTGCAGCTGAAAGAGTAAATGAATGCTCACAGCATTTCTCTTTGTCTTATTCCTCATATCTGGCCACTGGAAGGTTGTATGGTGGGAACTACAATAAGCTAGATGTGTTTTTTTCTGATTTTCATATTGCAGAGATATTAGCTCAACAGAGGCAGTTAGCAAGTAAAATTGGTTGTGCCTGGAAAGTTTTGAGCTCCCTGTTCTGTGAACCTCGAGGTTCAGAACCACATCGGTCTCTTTATCACCTAAAAATCCCAGCCCTTCTTTTTTGTATAGATGTACAGAAAGCTTGATTTTTGCTAGAAGTTAAACATTTTCAAGCTTTTGCATCTAGTGAATTATTGCTGCATTCTGCCATAGAGGTAGCTGCATTTCAGTGCTGGGTGAGTGAGTCTTATGGAGCTAAACCTCATTTACCAGAATCACTATTATGTGAAAAAACTCATTTGACTTTGGGAGAAAAGAGGAGAAAATATAAGTGGCCTGGCCAAGCAATGACAAAGAACAATATAGTGATCTGAAGGGCACAGTCCCTCCAACAGGAAGGGAATTATTCATGTTTAAACAAAGCAGCATAGGCAGGAATGAAGGAAAGGAAACAAGAAAGGAAACATTTAAATGGTAGCAGAAGGTATCCCCTGATAGGGAGGTCTATTAAGTTGTGGAATTGCATCCCACAGGAATTCCTGATTTCTTGGAATATATATAACTAGATGGAATTAATGACAAGCAAACATACAATAAGAAATAATCTCATGTTGGCTAAAGAGATAGATAATGCTCTAGCAGGCCAGCTGGACCCTTTATTGTATGATGACATGATGCATACAAAACAAAGTCATGTTTTTAGCTGTATGTCAAATATCCCCCAAAATCCATCTCTGATCCTAAAGACCATTCAAAGAAAATATTTCCGTATTACTTGAATAAAAAAATGTGACTTCCTAACAGTTGAACAAGGCTGAGCATCCCTTAGATTCCATGGTCTTTAATTAAGGCACGTTGAAATTCAAATGGAGTTAGGCTGTCTACTTACAATCAGCAAAAAATTTAGGGTTCCCACTTTTGGGGAGGGTCTCTATAAATGGAAAGGTAGAGAATTCCAAACGCATTTGTCATTGGCCTGACACCCGTGCAGCTAACTAGGGCTTTAGGAAATCCCATCTGTGTGTAGATGGCTCTGATGATGATTGCTACTCATGAAAGTGTCAGAAAGGTTTGAGTTTTTCTCCCAGACAATCATTCTTTAAACTGAGAGCTAACGGGAGTGAGGATTCTTCCACTGTAATCCAAATTAATCTACTGGAGCCTATGCATGCATGGCCATATTTACCAGTCCCAACTGTTTAAAAACGCCAAGGCAGAGCCTAAATGATGCAATTGGCATAAAAATAATGAGCACTTGTAATACAACATGGGTTTGTTTTTACTTGTTTTCTCTTTTCTATCCTAAATTTTTAAAGGTATTTGGATATCCGACTCCCATTAAACAACTTTAAAAACACCTTAACAATGCAGCCTTTTGAGTCTTCAGAGAGCCGACAGGCCCCTTTTCTAGCCCCCACAAGCACTGGAATCATACTTTACTGAATGAGAACTGAAATTCTCATGCTATCACTTGACTAGAGGAGCTGGAAAACCCACAACAAACACCTTTAGGCTTGTGATGAAATACTAGGCAGTATGATATTCAGCGCTAGCCTCCAATTTTCTCTAGTGCCAGTAACTGAGAGCTGATTTTGTAGCACTTATATGGCTATCTACCCAGCTGAAAATCACAAATCTAATCACTTGGTTTCCAAACTCCTTGGAGTGCACTTGCAAATATTCATTTCCAATCAATTTGCACCTGCTAATATTTCTCAATGCTCACATGTGATGACAGAGTCAGAAGCAATGCTGGTGCTTATGATTTCTATTGCAATAGCATAAAGAGGCTCTGTGCATAGATCACAGCCCATTGTCCAAAAAAGGCACAGCATAAATAGGAATTTCTTTTGAGAGGTTCTTTTAAAACATCAGTATATACACAAGTCTTTCTTTACACCATCCCCTTAGCTTCTACTAGGCTTATAATTCAGACAGTGCTCAAGGTTTCAGGGATCCTGAAACAAACATTTTTGTCTGTTCTAGGAAATGAGGTATCAGGCCAGGGCTCACCCACCAGGCCCAAGTCTAGGTGAAAGGCAGAGCAAAACTGGAGAGCCCTCTTCTCCGAGCTCACATCTGACAAGACGGAGGCTGAACACTAGCTAGACTGTGACAGCCTCCCCCCTCTTCCCCGATAAGTAGAGCATATAAATAAATAAATAAACGGCATCCTAACTGCACTGAGAACTCAATAAAACAATCACATCAAATATGAGGAGGTATAAATCTCATGTCTGCACAGGTAACCCACTCAATTGCTTTTATTATGGCTCGGCCTGACTCCATTTATTACCATCCGTGGCCTGGGTGAAGGATGTTTGCATGGAGGGTGGTCTCCTGGTGAAATCCTATCCCTGGAGCAGTGACAATCAGCCCATACAGAGGTGGATTTTGGTGGGGAGACCAAAGGCAGATCCATCTGTCTGCATGAAAACCAATCAATAACCCTGTAACTAGACCCCTTGTCGCTGGGAAATGGACAACACAATAGTTCAATCCTGGAGCCATAGGAGAGGAATAGCTGTGGTTGGGGTGTGAAGAATGACAGGATGTATGCATGAGGTGTTTGAGACATACGGACAGAATATATCTGTCCATATAGATACTGAGGAGGAGTGATGGGATAGGAGGAGTTTAGAGGGTACATTAATATATATATAGTAGGCAAATTTGAAAGGTTGATGTGTTCAGAGGTAGGTATGGGGAAGGAAAAGGCAGAGTTATACTGTGGATTTTTATAGGACATTTATACGGGGACTGTGAGTGCAATGCAGATAGGTACCTTTGGGGAAATGCGCCTGCTGGCTGGGTACTACATACGAGTATATTGGTATATGGCAGGGAACACACATCTCTGGGCAGGCACATAGACACTGACACAAAATGCTCGTAGGCTAAAGGAAGCATATGCGGGAGTTCGATGTGGTCAGGGAAGGATATTCCTTTGTCCTCTGTCTGGCTTGGGATTTATGTGTGTACTAGTTTTGACAGAGAGGAGAAAGAGTGATGTGCCAAAAGCCTGAGCTAACGGACTGTGAGTTCACAGATACGCTTCCCAGAAAATGCTATGTATGAAACATTTACCCAAACCTCACTGTTAAATCAGGAAGGGAGATTCTGGTGGCTTGTCTCTGCCTGTATGAAAAATAGAAATAGGACATTTCTTGGCGCTGTCATCCCCTAGCTCTGCAGTTCCTGTAGCGTTTCTAAAATCTGCACAGTGTATTGTTCCCCAGGCTTCTAGCAACTCCCCCAACACACGCACACATGCATACACACGCAGATACGCTGGAGTTTGCCTCCATTAATTGTTCTCTCCTGGGGGCCAATTTAGTTTTTATTCCTTCGGCTCCATTTTGAACAGTTCCTGCTCCTTCCAAGGTAAGCACCCTCCCCTCTCAGCAGGGTCCAAGGCACAGGGTTAAATGTCCATCTCCAGCTTGGAGGCAAATTGCATCAAGAATAGCGATCAGTTCTGCTCAAAGTGCCCATCACTGTATTTCAGTTGAGAAGGGTGGCATCCATGTTTTGCAAGGCAGATTGACGTCTGTTCGTTAATTTATAAAAGGAAAAGCAGAGACTGTGACCAGACGACAAAGTCACAGAGGAAACCCCCACATATCTGTCAGACAGGATGCCCTGCACCACCTCTAGTTTCAGGGTAGTTTGGATGGTTCTGGCAATAATAACAGTGCCCATTTCTTTGGTCAGGGAGTGTTAATATCGTAGCCCTTCAATTCCCGGAACTAGTTGTCATTTTCTTCAAGCTGGACTGAAATACAAGGGCAACCTCATTACCCCACTGCCCATTTTCAAGCTCTCACTTAAAAATTGTGATAGAGTCCTTGGGCGCTAACATTTGGGCACTTTTTGAAGGGACTGTCGCCTTTCAACACACTCGTGTTTCTCTAAAAATTCTTTTAAGAACAATTTTTGGTCATCTGCCTTTAAAAAGAAAGACCACAACATGGTGTAGCTATGTAATAATGCCTGCTCTTAACATTTGCCTAAATTCAGGCCCTTTCTTGTTTGTTTAAATTTAGACTTTTGAGCTTGAAAAATTATACATTTATACATAAATTATACATACACAAAAACCACATACACACTTATTTGTAAAATCAGCATGGAAAGGAGGAGATGTAGAAGAGAAGAGGAAAGGAAGGAGTAATATTTCTGAAGGAAAGGAGATCATGTTTGCATGCTGACTGCGTAGGGGAAGTGCATTTCTGGGACGTGCTATGTAAAAATGGGCCAAGGCTGTGCAAGCAGAGGCAGAGTGGAAAATGTGCGATGTCACAGATTCCCTCTCCCTACAGAACCAACAGCAAATTTAGAGTTTTAAAGACACAATGGTGGTGGTGCTGTCTCTGGCAGACAGACAGCCACAACATGAAGCTCCCAGAGCGGCTGAGAGCACAGCTGGATGGGATTGGGGGAGGAAAGGGCAAGAGATAAGGATGGCGTGAAAAGCTAAGGCAGGTTTGAGTTGCATAGTGTCAAAACCAGACCTGCTGTGGTTTTACAGACAGCAGTCTTGGCCATTGTGCCAAACAAGATGCAGAGTCATCCAGTATTGACATCCAACTCCCTTGCGTGGCTTTAACAATTTCAGGCTACATGTGTGCCTGAGCTGGGGGTCTGTGCATATGGAGGCAGCCAGCATGGCTGGAGTAAGTGTATCTGGCTGTGTGCAGATTCTTGTGAGGTGCACAAGCTGGAGAGCAGGGAGGACCTGCCTGGGTGAGTTTGTAGGCTTGCACGTGAGAGAGCATGCGTAAATTTGTAAAAAGATGACTGCCATGATTCTAACCCCCTTTTGTAGATTACATGAATTTTTGTGACCTCCAAATACTTAAAGAAAAATACATGCCTATGGGTGACCCCTGTATGGGTCTTGGTGCCCAGTGGGCAAAACTGTCAGAACTGATGGCACAGGGAGACATGATACGGAAGGGAGTGTGGCCCATGTCAGGTGGATGTGTATACAAGAAAATGCCCCTGGCCCAGTGAAAGGCAGGGGATAAAGCGATCCTGAGGAATGTAGTCTTCAGAAGAGTGCAAGAGGAGGGTGCCAGCCCTGTAAACGAAGCCTTTGTACTGCTTAGTGCACCACCTTTCCAAAATGAAAGCACCTTCTGCACCATTTGAATGTGCTTCTGAACCATTCTGTGCACAGTGAAGTAATTTGAGCATGGAAACCCGGGTGTATTTGTGCAGATAGACCGCTAAGTCTCTATTGTTCCACCAGACAATCTTCTCTGTAATGGATATTTGGGTGAGACATGCCCTATACCCCATGACGTGTACGAGGAGGAGTGTGGGCATATCACTAGGGCAACATGTCCAGCTGGGAGTACAGACTTATAGCAAGTAGGTATTACTGGTCTGTGTAAGAACTAAGAATAGTCTTATCCATGGAAACAACATCGTAACTCTGCAGTTATACGCAGGGAGTCATAGGGGCGAGCAAAGGCACGGCAATAAGTGTCTTAGGAAGCCTGTCTAGTTTTGTGGGGCTCTGCACAGGATTCTGCATGGCTGCTTCTCGACTGCAAGGCAGTCGTGTGAATGCACGGATGAACTGTGGCTGTGAACGGATGCACGAGGGGGTCCTAGCAGCGCTCTTATCTTTGTCAGCAGTTCTTTTGGGTAGACCTGGGGATGAGGCCCTATGGCAGCCATACCACCGATGTGCTGAGGAGACTGCAGCTGGTGAGATGGGCAGCGTCAGTAACACAAACACGTCTGCGTATGACAGAGTGGCATCTGCTGAGAGGTGTGAACACAGAAGGCGTACGGCAGGGCAAGCGCACGTATACACAGAGATGCCATGTACAAATGTAGGGACACGTGCCTGTTGGGGGTACCTAGTGCATCTGAGGGAATGAGGGATGTATATGGCGTGATGCATTTGTCAGGGAGCAGATATGGACTAGTTCATCTCATACATGATTCAAAAAGGGGATACCTGGGGATAGTGGGGGCAGAGGGGGTTATGCTGAAGGAGGCATTTCTAATGATAGCCGTAGTTTAATGCACTGGACTCTGCTTTCCTCTCCTTTCCCCTCCCCTTCCCTCACACTCTTCTCCTCATTACCCAGGTTATCTTGTTTGGGTTAAGAGGCCAATTTCAACAGACTATAATTGAAGAGTGAAGAGAATCTGATAAGATAAGGAAGGGACATCATTCCTCAAGGGATCAATAGAGGTTTCATGTTCCTCCTTCCCCTGCTGTGTCCCTAACACGCTAACACTCTGTGTCCATGGGCTTGGTTTATTTGCTCTGCTTGTCTGCAAGCCCAGAAAGGAAGTGTGGGAGTAGGGGGGGCTGTAGCCCCCGCCTGTCACACAGCCAGAGCAAGAGAGGGGACATAAAGAAGGGACAATGGGGACCCCGCAGCGATACGGTCCCCTCTGGGAGCCAGGAGAAGGCAGGGAGGTGACAAACCTGATGCCCTCCTGGCTCTGGCAGGGGCACAGGCTCACAGGGGAGGTGTTCACCTTTGGCCTTTTATCTCAGCATGGTGCTCTGCAAGAGAAGGATATTGATAATTTGTCTAGATTTAGACTTGCTTTTCCTAGTGTCCCTGTGCAGACAAGCTCAAAGCTTTTTGTAAGCACCCACGGGGCTACTTCTCAGGGCCCCTTAGGGTGAGGGAGGTATAATTACCCCTACCACAAGGAGGGCTGGTAGCTGCTCCTGATTAGGTTTATGTTAGGATCTGAGGTTCAGGTTTGGCGGCCCCAGTATCTCACAAGCCATTCTTGGCAGTTTTTTGGACCAAACTATCATGAGAGGATCCCCTTAAGAAACATGGAGCTGCCTCAGAATACAGGTCCCTTCATGGCAGGGCTGTCAGGGCTCCCACGCTGCACAGGCAGAGTTTGTTCCCCTCCTGCCTCGTGCTCCTTGGCAGGAAGATGTGTATCTCACACAAGCAATGAGAGATCCATGCGAACCCATGCGCAGGGATCAGCGCTACCGCAGGCAGCCGGGGCAGTGTGAAGAAGTCCCTCCAGGAGACCCAGCCTCTGGCATCAAGCGAGCACTGCGGGTGCTCCCCTGTCCCCGCGGCCAGCGTAGGGATGCTGGGGCATGGGGAGATGGGCTGAGAGGTCAGCACAGTGTAAGATCCAGTCCCGATCCCATACAACAAGGCTGGGCAAGTTTCTGGAGAGCCTGAGACACGGAGGGGTCTGGCGCTGAGATATCTTCTTCCAGCTGATTTCTCTTTTATTTTTAACACCCAGAGAAACAGACGCTGAGAGCAAGTCAGTCATGCAGTGAGCATGTGGCAGAGTTGGGAATACAATCCAGATCCCCCGACTCCCAACCTCAGGCTTTAACCACTAGACCATGCTTCCCTCTAAGCCACCTTGAACTTTCCTCAGTGAGGATGGGGGCTACTAAGCCTCTGTGGGCTGCAGTTTACCAAGCTGTCAGGAGTGTGCTCACTGGACCGCCTCACCAGAGACAGCCTTCCTCATGCACACTAAAAAAGTTGAAAAGAAATTCATTTCATGGCCGGTGGTTGCTTAAAAAAGGCGATTCCAGCATATGTATGTGATAAATGTTAACTGTGCATTAATCGCATTAAAGAGGACCCTATAAACTTTTCATTTCTAATTAAATTCTGGCCGGTGATTCTGGCGAAGCCAGCACACTCCGGGCCTTTGTTTATGTGGAAAATTAAAATGCAAATACAATGGAATTTATTTCCATTACTAGAGTGATATGCTGGGCTCCTCTGTTTAACAGCCTCCAATTATTTTCAAACAGGTCTCTCTCCCTCTCCCCCTCCCCCCCCTCATTTTTTTCCCTCCCCCTGTTACCCTGATGCTGCTACCCCAGTGTGAGGGGTGGGAGCTGGTAAAGCAGTGGGTGGGCTAAGGATGGTGTCATCTGTTCCAAGGTCAAATGCAGGCAGGGATACAGAGGAGAAAGGGGGAAGAAGAGTGGGAGAGCACAAACAATGAGGCAGGGGAAGTAACAAGGCTTGAGCTAATGCAAGGAGGAGTAAGCAGTTACCTGTTAGCAACCTCACTGAAAAATATAAGCTAAACTCACTGGCTTGCTAAATCCCAGCAATATAAATGACCTGACTGAGAGAGGTCATGGTTTTTTCCCTGATGGGATATTCTGGGGAGAGGGCACAGCTGAGAGCTCTCTTTGGAAGTTTTCTGGATCTTTTGCAGCCTTTTTCATAGACTTTGTCTGGATGTGACTGCTGCTGGGCCAAATCCTGATGGCTGAGGAAGCAGAGAGTAGGCCCGATGCCAGACAGATTGCCTGCACAGAGCAAATAAATCCATGCGGCAATGACACGTAATCGTCAGCTGAAAAATAACTGAACTCTCTTGTTCATTTCCAAGGCACCAAATGTGGCTACACTGTCTTAGGGCATTAGTGCACAAGATCCACGCAAGTCAGAAGCCGTGGCACAAATCCAGAGATCCGTTGTACATTTAAAATTTCTTAGCACATATATTTACTGCTAAGTGCTGCTGACCTAGAATCCCATTCTTTCTTACATATATGAGAGGCTCAGGTCAGTTCGGACATGGGAGCATTGCCAGGCACTCACACACAGATCAGAGGCATCTGCTAGCTGACACGGACACCCTTCTATGCATTAATACAGAAAGTCACACAAAGCACCCTTGCAAAGGCAAGTGTGGTCTTCACTGTAGACGTATCTATTAATTTATGGATCCCTTCACAGACTCAGTCGAATCTATTTGAAACTGCACAGTATAGTCTTGTGTATATTTGTGAAGAAACTTAGGATATGGAGACTTATCCAAAAAGATAACTGAAAAGTCTTAGCAAAACCCCTGAGTGCACCAGAAGGCACACACACACGTAAACATCTTCACATAGCCTTGAAATATGCTGACGCACACACACGGTTATTCACAAGGAAGTGGCCACAGCCCCTGAAGCATGTGGCTGAGAACCAGCCTGATGTGCCACCCCATGTGTCACAGACGCGCTAGCGGCGTATCCTCGGCACGCCTCGCTGGCAGGGAGAGCTTGCAAGCCAAAGGGATATTCTTCTAGTGCATGTGAGCATCTTAAAGAATCACCTAGTGTAAATGATCTGGTCCCAGCCGAGACAGGGAAACAGGAGAAGGACACATTCACTTACAACACTGAAAAGAGGCCATTACCCAGTCAAACAACCCAATCCCTGACATCATTATTCAATACACAGGAGCCCTGAAATTCACACTAACTCAATCACAGAGACACACGATTACAAAATAATACTGATGGAATCAATGAGACAGACATGCGGTCATACAAAGCGCACCCACCCCGGTGTTAATACACAATAACAGCTGCTCAACAAGCGAATACAAAACAGCCATTCACGACCACAATGGCAAAACTCGGTGCCACGTTCTCAAAGGAGAACCAGAAAATTCTGGCAACAAAACCCATCCTTGCTGGAGGAGCTTAGAGCAAAAGTCAGGGTGTGGGCAAAATCTGGCTGTTGTCAGCCTCGCGAGTAATAAATAGTAAAAGCCTCAGTGAGGAGAGCGCCAAGCACGTTCATGTCCTAGTGAGGCTGGTGGACCCACAGGGCACTCAGGACCATGCAGGATTGCACCCACAGCCATCAAAATAGGCTGGTTCAGTGACATGACACCTTTGCTCAATGACCAAAAGCATCATGCGGTCCCTTTTAACACAAGCAGGGGCACATGACATTCGAGACTCACCATAACACAAGCCAACGTAAGAAAGCAAAACCTACTGACTATCAGAAGTGCAACACACCCAGGCTATGGACAGCTGCAAGCACTGTTCAGCACCCAAAGCCGCAGAGCCACCTCACAGATGTGCCTCTGCAAAACAGCCCAATCCTCTTCCCAGACCACAGCAGCACACCCAAATCTATCACAGCACTTGTGTCTTTCCCCTTCAGAGAGGAAAAAAGCAAAGTGCTCACATGAAACACGCTCATAACGCCACAAATCACGGACCTTCCTTGCACCTCGCCGACTGTGCCGGAGCACGCTAACCCAAGTGCTTAACACAAGGCCTGAGCGGCCGGCTTTTGCAAACCCTGCACGATCTTCTTGGGAGGGAGACGGGGGAACGGGACTCTTAAGTCCTTTCCCTGGCACAGCAGGCATTGGCTCGTACCAGGCTGCGTGCACAAGAATGTGCCGTTACCGAAAAAGCCAGCGCGGCCAGGGGAAGGCTGCTGGCGGGTGTGTGTGCCTGCGTGCGTCGTGTGTACAGGAATTCCCCTTCCTCTACCAAGTGCCGCTGCTTGTAGCCATTAAAAAGCCCAGGTCCTCGTGCTGGGTGTTCAGTGAGTATTGATTCAGTCTGCAAGCAATTTTAATATTTCTTCAGGGACTTTCCAGCAACAGCACAAGTCATTAATTCACCCTCCCAAATTGCTTATTCAATAGCAGGAACATGGCTCCTGAATAAAGTCCCAGAATTTATGTGACTCACATGAGTCAGGAGGTCAAACAACTGTTATGGAGTGAAGTTAAAAATCCAAATAAAATATTGACACTTTTTTTGGGAGTGGGAGGAGGGGGAAGGGGGAAGGGAAAGAAAAGGTATTTAAAATAGGGGTTTGTTGCAATGCCCCCAGGATAAAGAATGGAAAGAGATTGAAGACAAGCTGGAGTTTGTAAAATCAATGGGATTTATTGCATATCCGCTTGGCATTTAATAACTCCTTCCTTTCCACCTCCCCCTGCTCTGTATGTACATGGGGGAGATAAACTCTTCAACAAAACTACAAATAGCCAGCCACAAAGTACACAGATGGACACCGAAACACCAACACACGAAGGTGTGCAGGGATGGATATTACTGTAAGGCAGGGGCATAGCATCAGATGATTCTCTCAGGACCCAGAGTCTGGAGCGGGACCACCACATACGGCGTTACATACGCCCACATAGTAGCAGATAGTCTATGTCCCGTCTTCATAAAAAAACAGATGGGAGGGGAAACTGAGGCACAGAGTGAATTAAAAGAGTCTGCTTAGCCGCAGAGCTTGTAACAAGGCGGCTGGATCAGGATCCAGGTCTCCTGATGCCCAGTCAGTGTTTTTGCTGCTGAAGGACGCTGCCTTTTACGGGAACGAAAGCACCCACAGTGACCGAGATCAGACCGCAAGAAGGCATCCATCTCGCAGGAGGGACACACAAGCCGCACAAGAAAAAACGCATCCACAGGCGCCACGCGAGCCCGTCCATGCGCAGACAGATGCACACACAGATACAAATACATACGTGCCTTTACTGAGCTCATTGCTATTCAGAAAGCACCACAGCCAGGTTATATGCAGAAGTAGAAACACACCTGCAGACAGACGTGCAAATGACTCTGCGTGCAGATGCACAAGCACATACACGCACACACTGGTACATCCGTATAGCCTCGTACAGCCGTATATCCCCACCGAAAAAGTTGCACAAACCGATGGGTTGCTACTCTCCTAGGTTTTACTTATGGTGGTATCTTTTTAGCTAGCTGCACGTAAATGGATGCCCACACACACTCAAATGCACTCTGCAAAAGCATATTAATAGACAGGACCATCTCCCTATTATATTAAACTGGTAACAGTTTCAGAGAAACTATGCTAATTTTCTACCGGTCAAAGAGCTGAGACTGTAGTAGCCATCAAACAACATTTATTCATTAGCACTAACTCCATAAAAAACAAGCACACAAAAATATAGCCTAACCATCTAATCAAATAGTACTCGATGGCTTGGGATATTTAAGTGGTCTTTCTTTGCTTTGTTTGTTTTTTTGTTTGTCTAGTTGACTTTTTAGCAAAGATTTAGGGCGGGTGCTTTCTCTGAGTTGAGATTTTCCACAAGGCAATTTTTCAAGGGCTTTTTTGCATTGTGATAAAAATAATGTTAGACAACATTTTCCTCCTAAGACGTCTTTTGACCAAATACACAGTGTGGTTTTAAAATTAAGCAAGGTAATGAAAGTTACGCTTTAAAAAGATTAATATTTTTGCATTAAAAATATACTTCTGTGTTATATCTAAGATTGTTTTATTCATGATTGATTTTGCAACTGTCCTTCAAAAATGGCAAGATAGAAACTTTGGGCCACCTTATGCTACCTCCTGTCTTCTTAGACTACAATACTCAAGCAAAAATGTAAAAGTAGTGTAGTTTTTTAAATACCATTGCCTATGTTCCTCTGTACTCCTCTACCTATGACATCTGACCTTGTCCAATCTAAGTTAGATCAAAAAATTAAATACCTGCTAATTTACAACTGGAGGTATTCCGATTCATTAGGTGAACAAGTACTTCATCCAGATTAAAGGAACCATGTTTTTAAATAATGGAACTGGACAAAATCACTAACATTCTCTAGAATATTGTGATTTTCAGAAAGAATATCTTGTCATTTGCAACACAGTATTCCACTGCAAAAGCCTAAACTGTAAAGTTTGAATAATTAAATGTTTATAACTCAGTTCTTCAGATAGTGTTAAACAATTGCTCCTTTTCTGTGTTCACCCCAGCTAGTGCCTGGCTCAGTGTGCCAAGTTCTGGACAAATCAGTCTTAGAGATCACCAAAGCTCACAGGGAGAAAAGTTGCCTGCATGGGGATGTGGGGATGAGGAAACACTTGTGCATGTGGGAGGATCGTTTAAACTGCTGCTCTTGGGAGGTTGTTTGTCAATTTGGAGTTGTTGAAGGAGTCTCAGCTGAGACGGTTTCATTGACAAGGAATAGGAAACAGGCTTGTTTACATGGGGGCAAATGAGAAAATTAATCTGAATTACCTCTGCAAGTGCATCGGTTAAAAGCATTAAAACATTGTTCAGATGCTCATTCAAAATTTGAATGTCCTAAATTGAATTTAGTTTACTTCATTTCCAAAGTGAAGTAAGCTAAGCGAAATTAAAGCTGCCTTGATTCTAAACAAGGGAGTCAGAGGTGTAATGAAGTTTAACTAGACCATTTTAATTTCACACATTCAATTAATTCAAATTAGTTATTTTGCATAGCCGTATGTAGGTGAAGCCTTAGACTGCTAACTCCTGTGGACAGAGATGGTATTTACACAGGGGCCCCAAAAAGGGGATCCCAAAAGTCCTGTGTACTCCATCAGCCATCGCGATCGTAGCAGGAGAGGACGGAAAGCATAGGCTGCCGAAGGCCCACAGAAACCCGTAGCTCTGCAGTTAATGGGATGGATGCCAGATATATGGTTTAGAAATAGAGCAGATCTGTACTCACAAACTTATGCAACTATGCAAATGCACACCCTGGTATGGGTCTTATAATCCAGCAAGGTTCCACATTAATTATATATCAGTATTCAGACAGGTTAGGTATTATATACTGGATATTATAGTCTTGTTACCGATGAGTTCTAGGGGCTTATGACTTATTATTTGTAATAACTGTGCTTGATGCTGTACAAACACATGCATATAGCTAGCTGTTGATGGTTACAAGTGACAGATCTCCACAGCCTATTTGCCCATTAAACTCTGTTAAAAACTGTATTGGTTGAATAAATGTTTATTAGTTCTTCATGAGGTCTGAATATATGCTATGTGACCCAAATGTCTAACTCCTTATAGCCACAGTTACAAATACAGACCTATAGGCAAAGATAAACAAGTACGCACATTGTATGATAAATTAGTATGTACTGAGACAAATGCTAGTGCGTTTGCAAATGCAATGTAGATACATAAACAAACATATAGCTCCTATTCTCCAAACATCAGACCTGATAGTGACTTACACGAGCCAAACAGACTGGCTACAGACTTGTCCTTTCATTATAAGAAGATGGCTTTGTCCTATAAATATGAAACCTAGACTGTCTTCTGTGGAGATGGGCACCAACTTTATGCTGGAAGCCTATGTAGCATCTGCACTCTGAGGTGCTTGCCTGTGCCTGGCTGCTTTGGGCAGCATGATAAAGCAGGGAATAAATAATACCAAGAGCAGTGAGGACTAGAATAGGAAAGGAAAGATTCAGGTTCTCTGTGGAAATTTTCAACTTTTCGACGTGGTTTTCATTTTTAATAAGAATTTTTTAAAATATGGAACTTGCTATTTCAATAAAATCTAAATATATTATTCTATTTTTTTTTTTAGCATAGTCTCTCATTCATCCTAAAAAAGTAATTTTAAAGGGGGGAAAAAAAAAATTTCCATTCTGATAAGGCTGAAATTCTTCTCACAATTTTGTTAATTTCTGTAAAACCCAAGGTAAAAATAACAGTAGATCTAATTGACACATTCCCAGCACTGTTTTTTTTTTTTTGATTTTGCACAAACACATTCTACTGGCAAAGGCTCCACTATGAAATTTTCACCAGTTCTGACAAATGTTACGGGAGGAACACACAATGACATCCCTGTAAAGGGAATCATATCCTCACCCAACACACACAAGCACATACTGCAGTGGAGCACTGTAGAGGATACAGAGACAATATACAGCTAATACACAATTCTGCCAAGCCCAAAAGTTAAAAAGTCCTGAGTCAATACTCTCTAAACCCAAGAGACTGGCATAAAATTCACAGGGCTGTAAATAAGAATGTATATGGGTTGTTTGTTTTTTTTTTTTTTTGCCTCTGGTTCTGGCCCATTGGGAGGCAGCCAGGTCCCACTTCCACTTGGTCTTTGCAGCCATGAAAGACAGAAATACCTTGGTATTAAATGAAAGCTGAAATAATTGCTTATCTTCAAGACCTGAGGTTTTACACAAAATACTGGGTATGGCATAACTTGCAAGAGAGTTGAGAATGTTATCTACATTTATTTGATTCCTCCCAGTTCAAGACTCCTTTCCTAGTGCACACATGTCTTCTGTTAATCAAAATGAATGTCCACAAGGAATTCAGCACAGGCTCCTGAATTTTAATAACTGGAAATGGGCTCAAAGCAAAGCTTTCAATTAAAAGTTCCCATGCTCCAGATTAAGATATTTAACCTTGGCAAGCCCATGCGTTTCTGGAGGTCTTCTTAAGTCACCTGCTTGCACAGCTGCTGTTCTGACAGCTCCGGCCCGTGCTGCGTGGCGGTCACCGGCGTGCTGGCAGCTCGTGGGGCTGTACCCCACGCCAGCTCCACGCTGCGGCAGCAACGCTGCTAGCAGGACCCGAGCTGGCCAGTCCATAAGTAATAGAAGATGTCGCTTTGCACCGCAGTCATTGAAGTGTATGTGTACTCTTAGAAAATGATTAATTCCTAGGAGGTAAAATATTTCTGGGCATTTTCATGGCAGAAATCTCTTGCTAGTGAAGGGGACCTAGCCACTGGCAGTGCTTCTCTCGTGCTGTCTTCCTGTGGCTTGTCATTTTGGAAGCTTTTGGTCTTTTGTTGCAGAGACTATGAGTTTGTTGAGGGGGAGTGGTAGGTCTGTAGCTGCTGGGACGAATACTCTCGTGGGTGCTGTGAGTTGAACATCTGCTCCATGGTTGCCTATGATATTAGAATTTGGACTTGACGATCCAGGTGGTTCCTCCCAGGCCTGTGTTTCTACATCCAAGGCCAGCAGAACCCTTTTTGTCTTCTAGTGTTTCCCTAATTTGCTTTAAACTGGGGGTGTCAAACATCTACACCCACGATCAAGTTTGCTTCCAATATTTTGTAAAGTGTATGACATCTTCTAGATGTTTGGATTTTAATGAATTTCTGGCTTTCCTGACTGCAAAGAAAGCTTTCCAAACGTGAACTGTGTAATAAAAGTAGAAACACCTGCCTGAGGACATTTCGATGCTGCAGTCACTGCTTGACTGCAGCTCATGTAGATGTACTTTAGCCAGCTTTAAGCCAGCCAGCCTGGATCTCAATGGCTCTGTAGCCACAGCTTTGCAGAACACAGCAACTATTCAAGCGCACCTTCTGTTTCCCAGGTGGGTTTTGCACCCTAACACAAATGGATGGGAAAATGTTTCTGAAAGTCTAATGCAGCAATTTACTCTGGGAGGTCAGGCTAGGCAACCTGTACACATGGGGCTGACCACTGTCAACCCCATCAGTACCAGTGGCATGAAGTTGTGTGTTACTGCTCAGCAGGATGAGCTGGCAGGCCTGGCAGATCTCCCCCCTCCCAGAAGGCAAGCATCGTCATCTTTCTTTCCTTCCACCCCTCTTCCTTACGTCTGGACTTGTACCGTGTAGCACAGCAGAACTGGAATGGGTAGAGATCTGCTAGAAGCTGAACGTTAATGCTCTGCTCAAATTAAATGAAATAAAACCATATGGTGTCATCATGGGTCACTGATTTAAAACAACAAAAAAATCCTAGCTCCTCTTTAAGCCCTTCAGATAGTAAAACTGCTGCTGTGAATTCTGCCTCTCCTCAGAGTGCAGCCAAGAGATGCAGTGGGAGAAAAGGGCAGGATTGGGCTTTCTCTTGTGTTTGAAGTGGGCCAACTAACCTGGAACAAAGGGGCACTTCTTTTCCCCAAGTTTTCAGGCATGATGTCAGTGTAGCTCCAGTGAAGTTGATGGACCTGCACAGATTAACAGCAGATAAGGAGTCAAATCTTCTCGGAGAGGGCTGGGATTGTGTTTCGAGATATGCAAGGTATCTCCATTTTAACCTCTGATCTATTTGGAAGCTTCAGGAAAATAGATAATCCCTCTTCAGGCACCTTTTAGGACTATCAATCTATCTATCTCATCACTCTAATTAATCTGTCATACCTGTGCTTATATACTAACGTAGTACATGATCACCCTTCTTCTCTGTCCCTTTCCAAAATGTAGGGACAAGGAAATGTAATTTTCATGACAGGAGAGAGTTTGAACGTGTGAATATTGCTCGTGGCCCCTGAATATGGCAGGGTTTGAAGGCATTCTGCTGTCTTGGCAAGGAGCGCCAGAGCCCGAGGCCAGCTAGCAAGGAAGCTGAGTCTGCTGCTTTTGCCAATGTCAGTGGTTGTTCTGAGGGTTGCAAGTGTTGCGGTAGATTTTGAGAGCAGTAGGAGAAGCTACTGCCCTCCACATATCTTAATGGAAATTATGTTGTGGCTTTTGGGGGGCAACTGCAGCTCTGATCTTCCCAGCTACATCTGCTGGTGCAAATTCAAACGTGACCACCAAAGCCAGTACAGCTGAAGCTGCTGTTGCCTTTGCCTACCTCCCTTCCCTTCACGTACAGCCACTGTCAGCAGGGTACATGTCACTTCTGCTTCAAGCAGGGGAACGAAGCCAATACTGTGCTACAGCTCGCTGAAGCACTTCCTTGGCCCCTGTTATTAGAGAGTCTGAGCCCTTCACTCCTCCTTCCAGCTGTCCTCACTATGCCCCAGGTGGCACGGCAATGCTCCTATCTTCACACTTCAGGCAGGAAACAGAGCACAGAGAGAAATGCCATTTGTCCAAAGTCTTGATGAGAGGTCCATGACAGAGCAAGGAACTGAAGCCCTTTCCCTAAGATTAGGCTCTAACTATCAGACTTTCTATTTCCCATCCTCCACCCCCCAAATCCCTTGGTTGTTTTTCCTCACCATGCTGTGAAGCTTGCTTTCCATTTTGAACTTTCTTTGTGCAAACAAGACTTCCCCCCCACCTTCCTTTTGCTCAATTGTGAATTCAGCTGTGTCTCGACCCATGCACAGAAACATAAGACTCTCTCCTATCTGAACCAAAGCCATGTTCAGAGCTCTTTATGCCTGTGCAGCACCAGTCTGCAGGTGGGATATTGCTGGCTCCATGGGGGCTGTCACCAAGGTCCCCAAGGCTGCCTCTTCCCATCCCATGTTCTCCCTCTTTTCCTCAGGCATGCTTTGATGCCAGCATCACTGAGATGGTCATGAGCCCTTTTGTGGGAAGTGATCTGATGCAGAGAAGGCATCACTGTCTCACCCCTGCACCAAGTCCCCTGCCGGCTGCCTTGTCTCTACCGTGGCACAGCCCGTGGCTCAGCCGTACAGCCCTGTGCTAATTAAGCAGTGCGGCACAGCGGGGCGTGTGTTCCTTGGCCATCACAGCCTCCCTTGGACACACTGCAGAGAAAAGACCGAAGCTTCGCAATGTTAGCCTTCCAAGAACCGCTTTAATTGCCCAGTAATGCACACCCTGGGGTCTTGTAATGTGCTTCTAATATGGAGCATTTAAAATATGAATACTCCAAAACAATTACAAGGAGTTTGGTGCTCTGCTGAGTGTATCCTTCCACTCTGAAAAATAATCCATGACAAAGAAATCTGATCAAAGTGAGGATACCAGTGCTTTCTGAAATGTGTCAGGGTCTCCCTGGGGCAGCAGGGTACACCACTTTTTCCTTTAGTGCAACTTCACTCTGTTCTTCCAGGATTGAAAAAAGTGCTAGACTGGGACTCCAGATGATTCAAACCTACCTCATCTCCTTCTGATCATCCCTAGTATGATTTTTTATTTGAGATACTGTCTAAAGGCTCTGCCAGCAATAGTAAGAGAGGAGAAACCACAGAATATGTCAGGCTGTATGAGAGTTTGTATAGAAATGTCAGAGAAGCGAGGGACATTTCCTATGATCTGTCATTCTTTTAGCAAATAATCTCTGGACAGGTTCCGAAGTGATTTTTTTACTTGCTTATTTACAAGGAGTGAAAGAAAGTTCTGCTTCTCAGAAAGGACTATGGCTCAGCTAATTTTATCTTCTAATACTTCTTTCTACATTCTTGACCAGAGTTGATTAGTGCTTGTTACAATAGTCATACCAGGAGAGATGATTTTTCTCCGTCCATCTGTATTCAGAATCAGCAGAAGGAATTCCACTAAAGCTGCTGAAAATAACGAAATAGAAATCAAACATTGGAAAGTCATGATCTAATGCTGAACGTTTAAGAAAGTCAGAGGCATTGGAAACAGGCAGTTGGTTTCAGCTGGAGCTGTATACAGTATTAACTCTAGAAAGAGTTACTACAAACCAGCTATGGTAGCTCATGAATTCCAGGAATGGATGTATAATTCACAGTATGAGACTATGTACTGTAATGACATTATATGCCATTACTTAAGATAATATTGCATATTAAATTCATATTGTGAAATGAAGTTCAGTTGCTTTACTGCAATCAAAGATCTATAAATGTCCTGTTGCTGAAACTTCAGAAGGTTAGGTATTAAATCTGTGTATATTCTCTGAAACTCAAAGTAGGCAAGTTGTGCAAAAACCTCCCACTGGAAAACGAAAAATGGGAATTTACAGTAGGTACCAGTTTATGCCCCTAATTAAATACAAATGCTGTTACTGGAGTCACTGACTGTGATGGAATTCTAATTCATCTAATTCCACCCAGAGCAGGGATGAATTTAGTCCAAAGTGACAATTTCTTTTTGAGAAAAGACAGACATTTGAAAATACCAGTATTTACTTCAAGAAATCAGCTCTGCTGACTGGTGTGCCTGGATTTGTGTCCCTTCTGCTTTTGGGAAGGGCTGAGGAAGAGTTCTGCAAAAAGGCTTGTCTCTCTCCAGTGTCTAGAGGCAAGAACAAGCCATCAAAGGCAGCAGGAGGTGATCAAGGTTTTGCTCCCTCTTACACAGTAGTAATCCAGAAATCCTAGGTTTGAGGCAGCAGAGCTGGCTTAGCGCGTATTTCAGCCTCCAGTAAGGGTCAGAAGCTTTCACCAATCCCGAAGTTTAAAGACAGCGTTATTATGCTGCGTCTGTTGCTACAGGACCAGGTCAGCTCTGTTCATCTTTCATCTGCTCTTTCATTAGGTGGTCTCGTGTAGGACAGACTCACTTGAAGCCTCTTAAAGCAGCAGCAGTGATGCCTAGCTATCCTGCTGTTTATCACTGTCCTTAACAGAACCGACCCAGGAGATGCACTGCTGTATTCTGTACTGAGCGTTAGGGTCCTGAAATTTCTTCTCTTTCCTTACAACTCGAGAGTTCAGTCATGACTGCAGGGCAAAGGAGCACTGCTGGGGAGAGCCTCTTCATGACCTACCTCTTCTTTTAGCCATAGGAAATACCTTCTACCTGGGACCTCATTAGATTCGCTGTGCATTTGATGCCAGGAATTATTTGACCCAAGCCACTGGAGGTTGCACAACCAGAACTGCTCCCCTTTGCTTACTGTTTCCAGACACTTTCTCCTGACATAAAACCAGTCTCATTTTTAGGAGGGGAATGTTTTGAACAGCGCCTTTCACCTCTGGGTCACTAGCTGAAATCTGGCCCTGGTTGGTAGTGACCGAAAATCATTACCAGCTGACGGCTACTCGGTGGAATGAGCTGGTGAGTCTCATTCCAGTTCCTAATGGACGCATCTCAGTAAACACAGTCACAACTGGCACTAACTGGCATTCTCAGCTGAGAAACCACAAAGTGAACAGGGAAGGAAATTGAACCTTCCTCTTTGTCCCCTGACTGGGTTTTTGAAGCAATCTGGACAGGCATTTTATACCACCATCATTTCACAGGCTGTTTTTACTCTAAATGGCTTTCTGAAACTTTGCAATTTTCATGCAGCATGATTCAGCACAGCCTGATCGGCCATCTCAGTACAATTAGGCTCATCTTATGGTTCCTCTCAGTAGAAGCTGAGCTGTCTGAGGCCACCTTCCAGTACTTATGGCCAATCTGATGTCATATCTCAGTATGAATGCAACCATCTGACGTCACCTCAGTGCTAACAGGACGTTTCATAATTTGTCATCCAAGGCTGCAGGGGAAATCTTCGCTATGCTACACTACAATAGAACATAACACAGTATAATGTGTAGGTTAACTCAGACACCCTCAGGCAGATTTTGGATAGACGGATGGATGGATGGATGAATAGATACATTTATACAAAGTATACATACATTATATCACTCTATTGATTTTTAAAAAGTTCCAGGTCTGCCTGGCTATAATGAGATTTTTGAACTTTGTGTTGCGATCAATGAGGGGAATATTATTGGCCTGGAGAATTGATATACCCGCTTTCTGTGGCTTGTTCTGCTCCTGGACTGCCCCTGCCCCCAAGGTGTACAATTCCATCAGACACTTAACCTCTTTTACAGTGTCATCAGGCTAAAAGGAATCTAATAGTGACACGGGACTTGTGCTCAGCACTCTGGCACTATTGCTTTCCTGTCACAAATAATTTATAGCTTTCTATTTCCATCCCTTTGCCTGCACCCCATCCCCTCTTTCTGTTTCTCTGGGCTGGGGGAAATCAATAAACTCACACAACCAGAGTGGCACTTCAGGGGGTTTTAGGGGGAATGTGAGAGAAAAGAAAGGAAAAAAACAGAAAAGAAGAAAAAAGTTATATTATTTGCCCTAGCACAGACTTCCCAGATCAGCTCCCTAGCTAGTGAAAATCAGCATGACCTCAGAATCTGGCCCTGAGGCCCTCAGACACCTTCTGTATAGGTCCTCAGCAGCTATAGATTAGGGCCCTGGTACCACTGAGCTATATGGGATGAGGACATGAATCTCCATCCCCAGCTAGACCTTGACATTCCCTGTCTCCAGCTATGTCCCAGGCAGCCTCTCTGCTGCTCCAGCTACTGCCCAGGATTCATCATGTGTGTATCGGAGTTTCCTAGCATGCTGAGGTGATATGCTTTGAAATACTTTTCTTTTCCTAAGAAGGTTTCACTCTTCGGAGTTGTGCTTTTTCAAAAATGCTCTCCCAATGCCTCTGCCTATCTCTATCTTTGCCATACTGCCCACTAGCCACACATTTGCTCTTTGCAGTTTTGCCAACTTATTCTTTAAAACGAATCTTTATGGGAAGCTCTTGGGTGGGCAGGGAGAATGTGTTATTTGCTTTCACTTTCTGGAGAGATTTCTGAGGTGAAGTTAAAGCTAATATAATGCAGGGCTGAGAGTTCCAGAAACTCAGGCTGAAGAGTATCTGCAGCCTTCACCCTAACTGGAGAGGCTCGTTTTAATCTCAGAAAGGAATTTTGTCTCCATGGCCTCCACAGGTCATGGCTTATTTGCCAAGTTTCTTGGCGAGACAGTCATTCCTGAGTCACAGATACCCAGCATCTGCCAGTAGGCAGGGACCCTGCCAGTCAAGTACTAGGTGCTAGTGACTTTCCTTCACCACTGACAGTTGGATTTAAACCAGTGACCTAGCGGTGAAAGATTTCATGTAACAAGAAACAATTACAGTTCAGTTTATTTTCATTCCGAGCTGCATTATGAGCTTTGTAGCATACACTGAGGCATCTTTTGGGGTTCCCACACTGTGTTCATTCACTACCTGATCAACACCAATTTTTGCCCTCTTTGCTAGAGCTTCTTTTTCCTGGTGATCTGTATCCCATCAGCACTTCCTACAGATGCCTTCTGCTCCCACCTTCTCATTTACGAAGGGCAAGGGCTTTGGGCAAGCCTTCCATCAGTTCAAAGTATTCAGTTCTATGCCAGACAGGTACACAATAAAATTAAATCTACACCATTTGTAAATCCAGCAGTGGCTCTGTTAGCTGCAAAGATGGCATTGTGATCGTGCTGGCAGATCAGATCATAAATGATAATGAGTTGCTAACACACAGGAGATCCTATCTCATTCATTGAGTACCACAGTTATGCAGTGAATACCCAAGTTTGGGGAGAAGGTGACAAGAGCAGAGCAAGGACCATTCTCTGGGAACTGGATCATTAAAGCAGTAGAATCAGGATCACAAGAAGGCAAATGAAGCCACTCTGCTGCACTCAGAGCTCAGATGGGGCTTCAGGTTCTAACAGCTGGGATCGTGGGTGTGCAAAGGCACAGAGAAGTTGCAGTTCAGTTCTGAACATCTTTTGCTCTTTTCCAGGATCATCAGAACCAAAGTTCAGCAACCTTTTCACCCAACACCAGATGGGAGCGGGACAGGTGTGACTGCACCAGGACATACTATCGGTAAGAAGACTGGCAGGAGGGGTGGTGACAGCACAAGTGGAAATGAGGATGAAGCTTAGTTGAGGGAACAATGTCTGACAAGCAGAAGCTAAGCAGACCAAAAGGGTGGAGGGGGTGGGGAAAAAGAAACCTCAGTGGAAATCAGAGGTGTCTGTTCTTCATTCCCCTCATTGCATTGCAGAGAAGAGAATCATGGCAGAGAAACCAGCCCAAGGTAGGGCTCTGCCCAAAGTGATTCTGCCTTAGCATCCATTTCACATTCACACTCTCTCCTTCACCTCCCTAGAGAGAAGTATTTACTACTATCCTGTCTTCACCTTTTGTCTCCTTCTTACTCACTATCTTTTCTCCTCTCTATCCCAATTTCTCTTCTCTCCCTTTGCTGGAACCAATCTATTTCTTAAAGCTAGTAATACATAGACCAGGGTAAGATATTCCTGTTGCCTCACAACTGAGTTCTTCATTGTTCTAGCTCTGCAGTCAGGTATCCCATGGGTGCATTTCACTGAGAAAATGCATCTTCTGCTGGGGGAGATGGGTTTATCGGGGTGAGCAGAAAATGGAGGCTTGTAATAAAGTGACCAAATGTCTCCTAGTTGGTTGCATTTAAAGGTACTGTGCTAGATGTGTGATGAGGTACTTTTCATTGATGTCTCTGTGGGCTGTATGATCTGCTGTCGCTAGCATAGCTTTATCCAGTAACAATTCAGAACAGGAAAAAACATGCAGTATTCTGGGATACTGTGAAATACAGTGGATTATCTGTGGCCTAAGACACTATCTTAGATACTGTTGGTTACTGAGAATCAGCTGCCATACAAGCATTTACTGGAAAGTACTGGTCTACTTGGGACAGAGCTGGCAGATATAATCCTGTACGTGAACTGTGCTCAGGAGCACAATGAAATTAATGGGCCAGTATGGAAGAGCATTTCTGGATGCCCTTTTAATCTGGACTTGTTCACTGGACTGGGAATCACTGACCACAACAGATGGAGATGGCAGATATTATTCCTTCTTGGAAAAGTAGTGCAATATCTAGGGAATGCATTGGCTGAGGTGGGATAGTGATTGTGAGTGCTGCTACTGGAGTCTCTCATTGCTCTGGGATGTATTGGGAAGCGTGGGTCTACATCGGATAGTGTTGACAGGTTCTGCTCCATCCTGGAAGGCATGTATTGGAGGTATTGACTATGTCACGTCAGTGCTTTATGAGCTGAATGGTGGGTAGTGGCCTATAAGAGAATTAGGATATTCTCCCCATTACCGGGACATGCTGGGACATAATGGGCATGACTACTGGATGCATAGCTCTACTTGTTCTCTACTCTAAAGCCCTGATTATCATGAAGTGATCATTTCTAATCTGGATGACTTGTCATTTATGATATATTGGAAACTCATGAGCAACCCTGGACAGCCCTAAGTGGCAGGAGGACTCTGCCTGTTGACATTGGTCAGTGCAAAAGGAAGACATTAGATTTTTATTAATCTGGGTTGGAGTATGTATCACCAACTCACCATTTGTTGTAGTAGGGAACTGAATTTATTGGCCCAACACTGAAGTGCTTCTAACCTATGCTAAGAAGGTAATTTTTCAATGAGTGTTCTGGGTGGACACATAAGAGGCTGGTCTGGCTAAGATAGAACATGTGTAGTCCTGGTGTAAAAATGCTGAGAGGAAATGATATGACAAAATACGGATAGACTAGGAAGTTACTAGAGAATGTGGCCTATGCAGCATTGCACTCAGTTACCATGGCATGCACTGGGAAGCCTGCTCTGAACTGGGTTTATCCCTGAACCTCTGAACAAGGTTTAGCTTCTTGACGGAACACACTTGCTTGTTATTAATGGCCCTGCACTGGAAGGCTGTGGAGCTACGATATAGGAACAGACTGGCAAAGCTGGGATGCAGCAACATTAGCAGTAGAGCGGCTATGAGTCCTTCAGTGTGAGAGACTGGGAGTCTTCTTAAGTGCCCAGGCTTTCCTATGAGACTGGTGGCATGCATAGCTTTCAGCTGGGGGATCCCTGAGTGCTGTGCTGCTCTCCTCATGGCCCTTTTTCCCTTTTCCTTTTGTCCAGTGCCCAGCACAGCATCCCCTCCCGTCTCCAGTGCCTCCAATGATCCAGTGGGCTCTTACTCCATTAACGGGATCCTGGGGATTCCTCGGTCGAATGGCGAGAAGAGGAAACGTGATGAAGGTAGGGGGAGGGGAGAAGCTCATCCTCCCTTTTATATTCTTTGTCCCCATGTACAGGCTCCAATTTCAGGCCAAGGTTTGCAGCTGCTCCAGGGGCTAGATCAGTTTTAGCAACAGAGACCAGTTCCCCGCCACTGCCCTGCTGGCTTGGAATGCTCTTCTTCCGAGACCCTTTCATGACAGGCTGTGTCTCCAGACATCTGCTCGGCAGGCAGAGAGCCGTCTCCATTGCTGGAGCTGATTCCAAGTTCATTCACTGCTGGAAATGGCTGGAACTGAACTCCCCAGGTGCCAGCAGGTGCCCGGACTTTGAACTGCGGGTAAACATGGTTTCCCCAACTCACTCGTTTTCAAACAAAATGCCATCTCGGAGAAGCACCAGCAATGTGGGAGTTATGTTCCATTCCCCTTGCGAAAAAGTTCCTGCCCTGTGACATGCCATGAGCTACATTAGCTGGTGGTCGTAAGGGCCCAGTTCTAGCATCTACCACAGCAGAACTGCCATGCTTGCAACAGTCTGAAAGCAGAACAGGAGGTCTTCTGAGTACTGTGGCCCTAAGGTTGTTATTTAAGCCTTTCGCTAGGGCTCTAAGGAATTAGGATTAAGCTATCTCCTTTTCCTGCCCACCTGCTGGGAAGGACTCAGGGCAAAGTGAATCCTGAAATGAGCCAAAGCTGGAGCCTCAGGTCTAGATAGACTGAGTCAGGAGGGGTGGGTAAGGTCTTGGTGCTTTTATGGTGGCTTTGTAAACTTTTTTTTTCATAAATCTTGCTCTTTTAATTTGATGCATTAAAAAATTGAGGGCCAGAAGGTGAACTTTTCTAAGAGTAGTGCCTGGCCTGTTTGTTTGGTTCAGCCCTGCCTTCAGTATGTTGTTTTCCACTGTTGCTTGTTGTGTGAGGGGACCTTTTAGCAGTACAGGTGGCTCAGTGTGCTGTAACCCCAAGGCTGTGCAGTGCAAAAGAATACCAGGTTTCTCTGTGATACGTGGCGAGAAGAGAAAGCTCTCCTGAAAGACATGCTGCATTTTGTGGTTTTACTAGAAATTTTCTCAGCATTGGTTCTGGTGAGGTTCACATCTGTAAGTTTTTTATCCAAATAAACACAATAATCACAAGGAAAAAGGCAGTCATTGTGACTCTTTTCCCCCTAGTACTAAGTAAAACTAGAGGCAAGGACCCAATCCAGCTCCTATTAAAGCAAATGGGAAGATTTTTGCTGATGTTTTTGGAAATTGGATCAGGCCCCAGAGGAAGATCCATTTCCCAGCTAGATGGCAGTAGGGCCCAGCTAAGAGAAAAGTGTAGCAATGGAAGGGCTAAGTCAATGTCTCAAAGTCAAAAAATGTCAGGAATAAGAGACTGTAAACATTGCAAACCCTTCCAGCATTTCCCATCATTACATATAGAGGAAATAGTGACATTTCAAAGAGAGTGACAAGTTTCTCTAATGGTTGTGCAAATCTCTTGGCAGTTATTTGGTGTTTTTGTGAACCCCTGTTATATAGTCCAGTGTGGCGATCACCAGCTCTCAACATGGTGCCTCTATATCTCATTTTGAAATGAAGCCGTTCAATCTGGTTTTAGCGGCTAGTCTTTCCAAATACCTAGGAAGATCATCCCACTTTAGATGCAGCCACACAGTCACCTCCAGCCCCAGTACTTGAGGTTTTCTGGAGCAGTACAATTAAACACAGAAACAACCAAGCATCCATCTAAGACACTTCACAATGATATATTGACAGCAAGAACAACTCTCTGTCCTTAATTCATCCCAGATTTGATTTATGAAGGGCAAGCAACACTGTGCAACTCCCTGCTGTTGGCCAAGACCCCACATATCCCACTAGGAATCAAAAAGGTACCAGACAATCCTGGAGACATTGCTTGCCTTTAGCTCTCAGAGTTTTAGGTGACAGTTACATGACACAGCTGCAACTGTCTTAGAGAACAGCCTTCATCCTGCCATCACAGATACCTGATGCAGGGAGATGTCATGCTCCTGTCCCAGAGAAACCTCACATGGGACCCCCGCCAGCTGCTGAACACCCCTAGCCAAGAATTGAGTTATTTGGGCTCACACTGGCCTTAAGATATGCTGAAAGACATCATCACTTTGCAGGGTTGGGTCCTAAGGCTAGAATGGTCCAAGGGGAAGTTTTGCGCAGCCAGTGACCTGCACTCACTCCTGGGCAATCTCCCCTGTAGCTCTGAGGGCTCTTATTGTTCCTAGCTGAGATGGGGATTAGGAAATCCAGGCAAAAAATCCAGTGCAGATATTCTTTTGTGCTCACGTTGGATGTATACACCTTCTCAGTATTTCCCAGAGCTTCTGAGCACTGTTTTGTTGCAGTATCTTAACTGCAGGGTTTATTCTCACGTTGAAAAGCCCTTATGAGCTCCCAATGCACATCTACTTTCCCAGCATTTTGGGGGTGGCTCTTCTCTAAAGGAGGCAGAAGCAGCAGCACTGCTCTCTCTTTCTTTCTGCTCTGTTGGACCAGCTCTGCTGCAAGGATTCCTCTGTGAGGAATGCAGTTCAGCAGAATGGGGGCATGCACCAAGCTGCTCCTGAATCCCTGGTTCTGAAAACCTTGTTAGCAACCTCGGTGATGGCTGGGGGGAACAGGGTGGGAGAAAGACAGAGGAGCCTCTATCTGAGCATACCCCCTCCCCCAGGTCCTCCTTGCTGCAGCTGGTGCCTACATTAAGCAGTAGCACAGATGATTAAGAAGGGGAGAGATAATTATGTGTCAAGATGATGTAGCAGAACTCCCGAGTTGGACAGAAGGAGCCAGACGATGCATGAGGTGGGCTCAGCGATGGACGCTGACAGCCAGGTGTGTCCCTCGCAGGGAGTTAGAAAGAAGAGGGGAAATCCCACCCTACCAAGCGTGCTGGTTGCAACCGCAAGGGTGGCCTGGGAAGACTATGGCATTGAGAGAGAGCTAGCAGGGAGGTACCTCTGAGTGTCTACCTAGTCACAACAAGGAACTGTCAGATCACAAGTCTTTCCTCAAAACTCAGTGTGTCTTTCTCAGGGGAGTGTCTAGGAAGGATGGTCAGGATTTTCCCTGTTAAGACCATGTATTCCTTTTGTTTCTGTTTTTGACCAGTGATTGTAAACCCTCTGACTTCAGTGACAGATTAGACAACGCAGAGGGTTGGTCTCCTACGATTTTGAAAATAATTTGGCTAAAAAAGTTCACCACCACTTGTGTAGTACAGTGTGTGCCATTTCTTGCAGCCTACGGGCACAGCCAATGTCACTGTAATTTCCTTCTGACCTTCCCCACCACTTACACCAACCATCTTCCAGAGGCAGAAGTGGCCCTGCAGCATGTAATGACTTTCCCAAGACCACTGAGGGTCTTGCAGTATCAAGCTGCATCTGGAAACAGGAATTCCGGACTCTTGATGATCCTAATGCTGTACTATGCTGTGATGGCAGGCCAAGCTCAGCAGGGTCATTGTCAGATTAAGGAGCAGCAATACAAAGTCCAGAAGGATAAAGGCGAAAAATAATATTAAAATATTTCTGTTGTTCCATAGGCCCCTGTTTTACCGCTAAAAGGATGAGACTTGGGGTGACCCAGAGGCACTAACAAAAAATCAGTATCATTCATACTGTAGTCTTGAGCACTGCATAAGAAGAAAAAAGGAGACATGGGGAAAAAGGGAAAGACAGATAGATAGACGGATGGATAGACAGACAGATAATGAGATAATATGAAAACAATGTTTCAAACTGTTCCCTGCATACCACAGCATCTGCAGCTGGGTGAAACTTTTGGGATCTTTACAAAACCACTCTTACTAGAAATAGCTCTTTCTCTCAATAGCAGGCCACAAACAGACTTCCTCTATAGACCCAAATTCTCATTTGGGATTTGTGTTCCAGTGAGGCTGGTGCCGTAAGAATCTCAGCATTATCAATCTTGGTCCCTGACAATATCTGTAGTATTTGACAGCATTACTGGCAATAATATCTGCAGTGCCGACAATGGCCGAGATAATATCCCCCAGTATTATCAGCATTAGGAGGGATCATATCTGCAGCCTGTTATTGGCGGGAGCAGACATAATGTGTCCAGTATTATTAGTATCAGTAGTAATAAAACCCACAGGCTTGTTAGTATGATCAGTGCTAATATCAGCAGTAGGTTTGTGGGAGAGGAGGGGACGGAGTGATTGCTACTGTAAATGGCAGTAGTACTCGGGCTGTTTGCAGTGAAGTAATCCTCAGCAAAGACGAGGGAGCAAACCTGACAAGGTAGAAGTTCCTCCTTTCCTTTCTTCACCTGGAAGTAAGCGATACAGGTCTGTGTCAGTGCAGGGGGATAGTAATGGGTCACTAACATTTTGGCAGGTCTGGTGGTGTTTTCCAAAGAGTGTTAACTGTATCAGTGCAGGTGGCTCACTGTACTCTTGAAAATGGGGTTGAGCTATGCAGAGTAGGGTGTTGCCTACTAGCAGCAGGAGCATTTGCACTGCTAGTCCTTAGCTGCAGGATGGGCAGCATCACTGCACATCTTTTTGGTACTGCACGCATAATGTTCTGACTGCTATTACCACAACACCCTTTACTGAGAAGCACTGCTTTTGTTACAGGTGGTTTTCTCTTCCCTCACTCCAAATGGGAGGACTCTGACTGCAGGGCAGGGTTGTGACAGTGCGCAGCTTGGGGATTTTCCTACCTGGCCCTGATCTCATTTTCCTGCTGGGAAAGTAGAAATTACTCCTTCAGGTGAAGTGTGAGGCAGGGAGATCCACAACAGTCCCAGTCCTGAAAGTTGGTTGTTTAGATACTGCCCCAGGACATAGACTGTCCTGAAGAAAATTTTGAACTCAATTGTTTAAGTGGAAAGTAGTGCAGACAGGAGAGATGCGTAAAGTGTTTAAGAAGGTCTGAGTTTTTGAGCAGATACACAGCAGCTGAGTGTGCCACTGCAAGTATGATCCCATTTGTGTTGTTCAGAGTGGCGATGATAATATAATTTGGGAGACGTGGTTGTGACATTTCAGGTGACTTTGTGTCATTGTCAGTGGCATCAGTATGTGCTTGCAGGCAGTGTGGCTGTGGTTGTCATGTTGTTGTAACTGTATCACTATAGGTTGTGGGTTTGTGACACTAATGATGAGATTAAGTGTATCACTGCTTGCTATGCTGCCCCATTATACTCAAGGCTGTTACACTCTTCACAGAGGTGGCTGTGAATTATTTCTGGTAGTATGTCTGCATCATTGCATGCAGTAAGGTTGTTTCAATGTGGTAATTGTTGGTACACTGGTGCAGGCTGTACTGTACTGTCATTGCAATTCATATAGTTGTTACTGCAGCTGATGTAATGTCTTGACTGACAGCAGACTGTCACCTGGCCATGAGAGTGAAGTCAATACGGCTACGTCACTGCAGCACTGCATTGAGAATTGTGTGTTTCCACGAAGTATGACCATATTGTTCCACAGCATATTGGGGTTGTTTCAGGACATACAGCATGCTTATGCTGTCATCTCCAGTATGATGATGCTTTACCAGTGCTGTAGTTGTACTAGTGCAGAGAGGTCTAGCTCTGAACAGTCCTGTAGGGAAATATATTTGTTTTCTTATGCTGCCTGCATATGTTTGCAAAGAGTACGAGTGAGTCATACCACTTGACTGTGTCATGGCACCTGGTGTATGTTCTTCTCTGTGCATATTAGGTGTATTTCTGTTCTCCCAAAACCGTTGTGTCGTTGAAGACAACAGAGTGTGTTTAGACCCCTGCGGGTGACACAACAGCACTGTCTGTAGTGTGGCTGCATTGTTTCATGCTGTGATTTCTTGTCACCACAGCTGATGTGTTTGCGTTGTTCTATGAGATTGCTTTATTGCAGGTCAGCAATAGTCTAAATGACACTGGAGACACATGCAGTTACATTGCCTCAGGTGCTAACCCCACGTTCCAACCATCACACACAGTTGTGGGGTGTGCACCCAGCAGTTTATGGCTGTGCACATGGAGTGAGCAGTTTCTGGAGTGTTTCACACTTTCACAGTGTCTTCCTCCTACCTTCCCTCGGGACCGTGTTTTTTCATGCAGGGTGGCTGAGTTTCCAGCGGCTGCCAGCTTGCAGTGATGGTGTATCTCTGTAAACAGCAGTGGTCCTGGGGGACGCCCAGGCTCATTGTGTCTATACACACAAGTGTAGGTAACACTCCCTTCCATTCTAGGTGAAAATGTAAATTGAAAAGGGAGTTTACTGTCAGCAGCCATCCACTTCTCCCTCCTGAGGGTCTTTGGCTGGTGAGGACTTCTAGGAGGACATAAGAAAGGCACATCTTTAGTATAAACTGCAGGAGGATGGTCAGAAAAGGGAGAGTATGTGTGGAAAAAGAGAGGAGGGGGAGACTGGATAAAAGAGATGGCAACGCATAAGCAGCACAGCACTGTCAGAAATGTGGGCTGTTGCCCCACGAATCTCAAGGTCAATCTGTAAGCAAGAGAGACAGTATATATGTGCATGTGTGTGTCTGCGCACATCCTGAGGGATTGGGGGGTACGCATTGCTCAGGAGGACTTCAGGTAAGGGAGAGTTAACAGCTTACATCACAGAAAGCAGTTTGGACAGAATGCTCTGCTTCTAAAGCTTACAGTGCTGCTCAGTTTTGCAGGGTTTGGTGCTATCTGAAGACAAGCTGGTCTGGCTTCAGCTCCATTTGTGCGCGTCTCTGCTGGTGTATTTGTGTCTCTAGGAATGCATGCCTGTTTGTTTTTTGTATTTCTGTGTTAGGATCACTGGTTTCTACTTATCTGTGCTTATGTACTGGGGTGAGTGGCAGGCTGGACCCGTATTTTTGTGCATGCCTGTGGAGACCTGGAAAATGTGTATGTTAAGCTGTGTATAATATTGCCTAGTAGGAGTATGCATACTGTGGATCATATGGATGTCTGGGCATATATGGCTCAGCACTAGTGCTATGTATTTCTATGAATGCCAGGTATTTGTATTCACATTTTGAGAATATATGTGAATGTTGTATATTTGTATGTATATTCTCTGTGTATGTGTTGTTACATACTTGGAGTATCACTGTATCTTTGTGGTTGCTGAATATGAATATGTAGCCTGTTAGTGCTGTGCACTTCTGTATATAGCTTGTACAGACGTGTATTTGCATTGGGGTTATATATTTGTGTGTACGTTGTGTATATATATATCAGTTGTTCTTGCCCGTGTGAAGGTTGTTTATTTATGTAAATAGTTTGTATATTTGTTTACATGATTTAATTTTGTATATGTGAATTTAAGGAAATTTCTTTGAGTTCCAGGTTTTCATTTAGTTAGTGTATGTACATTTTTGTAAGTTATTTGTTTATATAGAAATTACATTTAATTGACATGCACCTGCATTAGTACTTCTTGTGTCCCAGTTTGCATTCTTGTGTCTTTAAATGTTATTGGCTACGTTTTGTGAGTCTTACTTAAGCGTAGAGCTTTTCTTTGAATTTATTTGTGTGAGTGCTGTGAATGTGTGCTTGGCTGACTGTTTACTTATGGGTATTTACTTTGTGGTTAGGTCTTCTCCTTCCACTTTTTGACTCATTCCTGGGAGGGGTTGTTGCAGCTAATGTGTCAGCAGGAGTCAGCTACAACTCCTCCGAGCATCCCTGCCTGCTCCGTGTGTTCACCTGTGCAGAGGCTGCTCCCTAGCTTTGCTGGTGCCTGTCTCTCTCTGCATCTTCTTGTTCACTCTAGTTGAGCTGCACACTGATTCTGCCCACATTCAGGGAGGTGACTGTTACATTTTTTCATGGATGTAAAGAGTGGGAGTCAGGGGGAGCATGGTGCCTGGATCCATGAGGATCCTGGGTTAATGCACAGTGGATGCCGGAATAGACTGCAAAAGGGATCAGGAGTAGTTGGCAATGTGCAGGCAAATGGTGTTTTTAGAGGGTTGTTGGTGACATGGCAATGGGACATGAGACTGGTGGATCAGGGTGCCATGACAGTGGGAGATCGGGATGACACTGTTTTGGGGTCAAGTGACATAGCAATGAGAAATAAGGACAATACTGCTATGGAATCCAGGTGACATGGCACTGAGGCACAAGAGGGATCAAGGTGACATGCCAATGATCCAGGCTGATCTATCAGAACAGGAAGAGCTGGAAAATCTCCATCAAGAATCAGCTGAATAAGGCAAAGGGGAACAGGAGGAGCAGGGTGATGAAGATCTGAGGCAACTCAGTGGACCTGTATGGTAGCTGTAGGAGCCAGGTCACCGGCAGTGTGGGACATGCAGTGTCTCCATAAGGAGATCAGTTGCATCCTGGTGTGAAGGACTGGGGCAGTCTGTTAGCAGTGGGTGTTTGCATTACAGTGATGGAGAGCAGGGATAACACAGTGATGACATCAGGTGATGGACATATCCTGTGATGGTAGCCGTGGACCATAGGGACTGTGTGGGCAGGGACACTATTCCCAGTTGCTGGAAAAACAAAGAACCTAACGGGCAGTAAAACAAAAACAAAGGAGACTTGGAAGCACCTGACAGCCCTAATTCATCACAGCCCAAGATTTTTTTTCCCCCTCATGTTCCCATTATATTTGTTTGTAAAAGTGGAAATCAATTTTGAAGGTAATTTTCTGGAAAGAATGGAAGGGAGGTGGGAGGGCCGGATAAGGCAGAGATGGCAAGAGGAAAAAAAAATTTAGGCCAGGCACAGCCCAGGGGCAGCTCTTGGCAAGGTGAAAGAAAATTGCATATTCAATCTCCATCCATGAATCTCCCTCGCTGCTGCCCGCCTCCTGCTCGAAAACAATGAAGGCTTTCTCCCCTATGCTGCACAACGCCTGAGTATCAGTGCTTACTTTAACTTCAGGGTCATTAATTCACCTGATTATTGCAGGAAAGGAGAGGGTTGCAGAGGCATCCGTTCTAAAGAGCCCTCCCTTAGCTCATCCTTTGATTAGTTTGGGGTGGGGGGAGTTGAGATAATGTGTTGTCTTGGACTCAGTTTAAAGTGGGAGGGGTTGAAGAGGGGGTGGAAGGAGGTAGAGGTGGAAAGGGAAAGATGTGGCCCGGCTTGTTGTGGAAGGGAGGGTCGGAAAGCAGTCATTCTTGCATCCCTCTGCTGTGGTGTTATTGCAAATTAAAAGTAGCATGTTCCACTCCGTAGCTATCTTTCAGGGAGGGGAGGGGCATGGGTATATGTCGGCTTGGGGATGTGGGGGGGATCTTATCATTGCTTCTTCAGCAGCCCAGCGTAGTGTCACCCTGTGAGGTGACATTTGAATTTACAATTCCGCTGAGAAAAGCCATTAATTCACAAATTAACATTTCTCCCTCTCTCTCTCTAGCTCTCTCTCTCTTCCTCTCTCTCTCTCTCACATGGATGTGCAAGCAATTGAAAAGACAAAGGAAATAGCCTTAAGGAAGAGACTTTACTGCTACTCTGTCTGTGCAGAGATTGCTACTACTGCTTCTAGATAGATAAACCAATTACCTGAGCTGCTCTGTTCATGGCAGCCTGCTATTACCTCCTTTTGTAGAGCTGACTCCATTGCTGGATTACACTGTGTGTATCTCATTAATGTAAACCAGCATGATGCTGGGCACTGTCCCTGACCCTTCTTGCCAGAGCCCATTGCTCTGCGGTGGAAGAGGGAACTGGGAGAGGAGTCAAGAGCAGAGGTGATGGTAGGCACAATGTACTTCCTAATGCATAGCGACCACATAGGGAACCTGCTTAGAATACCTGTGCTGAGCTCAGAGGAGACGGGGGCTTCCCTTTTACAGAGGAGATCGCATGACGCTAACCCTGATCTTTTCCATGTCTTGGTAAGCGCTGAGTGCTGCGCAAGAGGCCTCATTTTGGGCACTATGGGTGGCCCCTTGCAGCTCCATTCTCAGCATTGCCCCAAGTTTCCTCCAGGTGTAGAAATGTGTGTGGTAGGCAGAAGCAGAGGTGTGAGTATGAAAGCTACGTATACATAGCTGTAGGCCCGTGTAGCTGCCTGCACCCAGGAGCTAACTGACTCACAGAGGTACACGACAAACCTTAGAATAAGCAAAACTAAGCACTCTAGCTTATGGACTGAGAGGGCCAGATTTTTCTGTAGTGCAACTCCACTGAAAGCCAGTCAATGATGCCTGTGGAGATGTTCATGTCAAAGACAAACACTGGACACTACTTCCACACAGCCCCCAGTCCTCTTCCGATTGTCTTTTGTTGCTCTCTCTTGCCATGCTCTTTCTCACATGCTTATTTCTGCTACCACTGCTGCTATGGGTGCTTGGAAAGCACATGTGTACAGTGTACACACACGCAGGCACCCAGCCGCACACTGACGCCACCCCAGGCACATGTCTGTGACACTAGCAGCCTGCCTGTGCATACTCACACCCCTGCAGACACGGCTTCTCCCCATCTGCTCTGGTGAGGTCCCTTTCAGTGGCTCCAAGCCTGCCTGCTGGGGTACATGCTGGCAGGCAGCTTTCTGAGCACCTTCTGGTGCTCTCTGCAGACAGCCTTGTAGGAACGTGCCTGACTACCCCTGCCCTTTAGCCTGGCCACACAGCTACTTTTGTTTGGGGAGAAAATGTCCTAGCAGTGTGGTTTACATAAAGACCCGCACGTTAGTCTCTGCTCACTAAGCATTCTACCTATATAGAATTGGACAGAAATCTTCACTGACTGGTTTTTCACCCCATAAGGGTTTGCTAGGCCCCGTTCAAGCCATTCTCCTAACTTCATGAAAGGCAGAAGCTTGCAGGGGGCAGTTCTCCTGGTAAAAGAAAAATGGATCGGAACTGCTGTTTCCGGAAGCCTGGTCTCCACGTGCTCAGCTCATGGAGTATGTGCCTTTCTTTGGCATTGCCTTGGCTCCTTAAATCTTCCTAAAAACTTATCTTTTTAACGAGAGCATCTGCCTCTCTGACGTTCCCTGTGCCCCACACGGTGCGCAGCACATGGCCAGAGAACAGCATCCCGCAGCCGGCGCTGGAAGACAGATCACGATCAGCGGAGGAATTGGCAGGCAGTGCCAGTAATTCAAACCATCCTGACCGTTCAGTGAACCCGAACCTGCTGACCTTGACAGCACTAGACAGCAGCGGCCTCAGGAATCCCAACCTTTAGAGAGTCATCGGCAGAGGACGGCTCCTGCTCTCTCCTTCCTTTCTCTTTCCCATCACATCCCAACAGCCAAGGGGGCCCAACAGTCAATCCCCAGTGCACCAATTAGCTCCTAATTTGGCTATCTCTGCACTTCCAAGTCTACCTCAATGTAATGTTAAGCATCGCTTGCTGTTCATAGATGGAAATCATTCCTATAGAGGTGTGTCTTCTTGTACTAAAGGAAGATACTAAGCACCTTGTTCTCAGTCAGGGCCAGAGAGAAACCCCTCCTCTGCCCAAAATGGGGGCTGCTGCTCTTTGGAAGGAAAGCAGGAGCTCTTTGCTTCCCTAAGTGATAACATCAGATCCTCCAGCCTTGTTTCACTGGATCCCGGGGGGGAAGCAACAAGATCTCACCAGGTGATTAGCCTGTGAGAATCCTGGCTGGATACATGAAGGGGCAGGGAGGTGACTAGAGTGGAGAGGAGAGAGAGAAAAAAATCCCCAGTGTGCTTAATTTTGCCACAAAAACTTGCATTAAAGAAAAATGCAGTTTGTGAACATTTTAGGACACTTTCAGGGAATATTGGATTTCCTCCAGCTACCTCTGTGGCTACCAAGCAAGACAAACAGCATTTTGTGTTGGCCTGTGGAGGCTCGGCTAAGCTCTAAGACCTTACATATGGAGGACAACTCTGTTAACAGTAGATGGCCTGAAAGAAGCAGTTACAGATGGCTATCTGACATGAAAGGACACTTTGAATAGGTGTCAGATGCAATTCATGCCCATTTTAAGGCCCTTTAAAATGTCAGAGTTTTGTCAAGGGACCTAAAAACAATGCCTAAGTCCACATTTCTCCTTTGCTTTTCCTTCATCCATCCAAGCATCCTACTGCTTACATCCCATCAGGTTCAAGGTACAAAGTCCTCTTCCCACACAGGTCAACAGCTACAGGAAAACACACAGGAACACAGTGCCAGAACAGGAGCTAGGTCATGGGTATCACTGTTTCCACGTGAATGTGGAGTAGGTCATGATTTCTTTCTCTCACTGGCTCTGCCTTTTTTGGTAGCTCAGAGGTGTTATTCTGCTTTTAAGCTAGGGGATCTGCATCAGAACAGGTTTGTAGGCATCTCATTAAACCTTAATGAGGTAGTTATTGTGTATGAAATGTCCATCAAGTCTTGAGTACCCCCTAGTCCTCTCTTAGATGCTTTAGAAAAGGCTGTTACAAAGGACAGGTACACTTCCATACTTGATTTCCCAAAGGAACTGTTGTTTTTTTGCTTTGGCTTTTGGCATCTAGTGTGAGAAGAGGTAGGCCTTAAACAGAAGAGTTGACTTTGCAAGCAGGTCAGAAGTATCCTAGAGTTTGGGACAACTTTAATAAATCCCAGCAAATTAAAAAATACCCCACTAGCTAATCCTCAAAGATACTTACGGATCTTCCCTGTACAACCCTCTCTTGTTTGTGAAACTGATTGCTACCCATAACTGGGCCACCTCTTGTTTGGGGACTTCCTCTTACAATTTCAAACATACCTCCAACATACATCTGATAGAGGTCATATCAGTGTAGGTTCCTTCATATACCAGCAAGGGCCTTTACATGACCTCATGCAGAAAGATTCCAAAATACTCTACTAATGATTTACAGTTATTATAGGAATGAGCATTCAAAAAAAAAAGAGTTTGCATGGTGACAGTCCAAGCAGATTGCAGCCTATCGCAAGCCTGTAGCTCTTTCATTGCATGGCATTTTGCAATTACCCATCCTGTATAATACATTGTTTATTAACCTTCCCATTCTGAAGATCTCATTTACTACTGAAATGTGGCTGACTCTCGGGTGGATCATGGCAGATGTTGAACAATACAGAGCATCAACAGTGAAATTTTGCTGTGCCATGTCCAAATGAAACCACGGGAGAATTAAGATATGCTGTGGGTAATCACTCAGGCTGGATTTTGTTCAGGACGGCCAGGTTAATGTCTGCACTCTTGCAAAAAATGCCACAGGAATTTTAATGACTCTGAGTGATTGGAGCCTTTGTTTTATGGCATGTCAAAAATGGCAGCTCTAAAAACACTCTGCTTGAGCACTGGTTTAGTGCTGACTCAGAGAGCTTCCAACAACATGATTCACTAGCATCTGGCTCAGGGGCAGGCACAGCCGCCTTTGACTTGCAAGGTTAAGGTGTGTATGAGGGGGAAATAAGGTGGAATGAAAGGAAGGGAGAGTCTAGAGCAAGGGAAAGCAAAGGAGGTGTTAAGAGGCATGTTAGTGGGGGACCAAGCCAATGGAACCCAGCAGGCTAAAGAGGAATTCATATTTTCTAGACTGTGCATTAGAGGTGTCCATGGCCTGATCCAGATCTTCTGAGCCCTAGCGCTGGTGGCCTCTCAGGTGCCAATGTGCTCCACTGGAATCTCAGGGATCTCCCAGAAACTGGGATATGGGGCTGGATGTGGACAGCCCAGCTCTGTGCTCCCTCCCTTGTCTCTAGCAGTCCTGATAGCAGTGTTGATTTGCATGTCAGGCAAAGCACTGCTTGAGAAAAAAAAAACCCTCCGAGTGTGGCAGTGTCAGCGCTCGCTGTTGTTCGACAGTGTAAAATTAAATTAATAAAGCCCCCAACACAGGAAAACATAACAGGAAATTAATGGCCTTTACTGTCGCTCTGATGCAGTCATTTGCAACCCTGCTTTCCGCACCAAAGACTTCATAAATGCAAGCAGTTTCTCTAAACAAGCATAGTTAGGGCTGCATGCGATGTAATTTTTTGCGTTGCTTCTGTCCTTTGGAGCTAACAAAAGCCACCCTTTTTTATGTGCTCACCAAAGGGGATCCTGCCAAGAAGTAGCTCCCCAACAAATGAGCTTAGGAAGATGAGAGGAGGGAGCTAAGTCATGATGATAATTCTAAGAACATCTTGTGCCCTGGCAGAGGGGACAGCATAGCTGTCACCCCACTTTCCTTGCAGCAGCAGCTCTCCTTGGGGGCTCTGCACTAAAGGCAATATTGTTGACACCACTACAGCATAAATCAGGATAACCCTTCTGATAACTTTCAGGATGTATCAATCAGTATAATCACTGAATGCAAGAGACTTACAGATTTACACTAACTAGAGGATCTGGCCCCCTGTGTGATAGTGCTGCTTGCTACTCTGCTAACGCAAACAAAGCAAGTGTACTGGGTCCTGGAGGCAAGCTGCATTTCTACCTGGCTAACAGTCAAGCCTACTAGTCCTAGTAAGAGATATTGGACCCACACTCTGTCCCTTATTACAACAGTGTAAATCCTCAGTGTCTTTTCTGAGGTAAGGGAATTGTTGTGGGTTTGCAACAATCTGTCTGAGAACAGAGTATGTCCACTCATCTCCAGCACACCCGAAGGTCACAAAGCTGCAACGACAGCACAGAAGCCACCAGCTTTGACTACCCAGGCTAACACGCTGCATCTGCATGCCCACATGTGCTGTAGTACATGTTGTACACACATCTGAGGCAGCTGCTTGCAGCCTAACACCTGGAAATGCCTTTACTGCTGTATTCAGTAAAGCTGGATGTGCTGATTATTACAAACGTACAAACCTAAGTCTGTACAGACTTAGTTTCCCCAATGCTCTGGGCCGAATTTGCAATCATACACTTGGATGCTGTAGTAAATACATATGATTTTCATACGCATACACACACTCACTTCCTTAAATGCACATTTGCATGCTCCTGTGATAATCCAAGACAGATCTGAGTACACACTTCATTACACATTTGCACACACAATTCATTTCATTTACGTTCTCATTGAGCATTGCCATTTTGCTCATGTAAGACCTGCATTAAAGCTGCACTGCCCATCCCTGCTCCATCTGAGGTACTCTGTCATATACAACCCCTGTATTAAAAGCACTGCAGCCCCCAGCTGTCAGGCACCGGCACACATCTCACTCTTCCTCGGTCAGGCACGCTCACTTCCCTGCATGAGCAGCCTTCCTTGGTCACCGATTCCTCATCAGAGCTATACCCTCATTTCAAAACATAAAATCCCTTGTTTCTAAGCCTTTCTGCTCTGAGCCTGAGCATGTAAGCAACAAATACACACAGTTTATGTGTCACTGACACACTTAAATTACACAGAGACACATGGACCAGCACAGTAGCATCAATTTGCATACTCAGATTCAGGCTTGTGGATTCCCCTTGAGGCAAATGGACACAGGAATCTGAACAACAGCAGAGTTCACAAAGGCTGATATACTTCCTTGAGGTGATGTGCCTCCAGCACTCATCTCCCACTATCCCTATTTCTGCAGGATACTGTATATAACCTGAACTTGTACCATACCTTCTTTCACTGTCACAGTGTAGATCCCTGTTAATGTTCCTTCCCTGTGGACTGCTGGACCTTGCCAGCCCCTTTCATGCTCTGTCATCTCTATCCTGCTCTCACTTGGGATCCTTTCCACCTGAATTTGAGGTTCATCTTTCTCCCCACCAGTTCAGTTATCACAGTCAAAGCCCTGACAATTCTTTCAGCACTGCTATGTGCTGAAATACAGAACTGACCTGTCTAGAGACGAGGCCTTCCTTCACGCTGCCCAAAAGGCTGTAAAAATTCTGCTGGAAGGAAATGTAAACCAAATTTTACAACCTTCCTTTTCCAAACCCTACTGAGTCGGGCAAGAAAGTTACACAGGTGGAAAGACTGCCAGATTAGGGCTGCCAGTGCTTGCCCTTGTCCCTGCTGTGGGGACTATAGTATTAGTTTAATAATCATTGAGGATGCAAACAGAGTCTGCAGAAACATCGTGACAGCCAGACTAGATCAGCTTGTACAGACCAGAACACCAGTACCAGGCACTTCTGACCATGTGAAAATGTGTGGTCCGCTCCCTTAGCCAAGGTCTTTGTCTCTGATCTCTCCCTTGGTTGGGGGTCAGCTCAGACACAGATGCAGGTCTGCTATTCCCAGTAGGAGCTCGATGCCAGGGTTCGAAGCGTGGGTCTGATAGCGCTGGGCACCCTCCTGCACCCGCACTGAATGCAGCGTGAGGGTCTGCGCAGGGCTGGCTGCCGTGAATGACAAGCGCTGGCTATCGATCGCGTTCTGAACTCGGCCCAGCCGATAGAAGGTAATTAATGACTCCATTTGCCTCAGTACCGAGGAGAACAATTGAGTTTGAAACTGCAACAACTGGCAGTGCGGGGAAAGGCCCCCCGGGACGCCCAGGAAAGCTGCCTGACAGGCCCGGGCTGTGGGGACATGGGAACACATCAGAGGGGGAAAAAAGAGAAGGGAAATCGGATAAAGGGAAAGAGCAGTCTTATCACGAAGAGTGACTTGGGGAAAGGCAGCACATGTAGCTGCAAGCGCCCGGAGAGCAGGACGGGGCTGCTCTGGGTTAAGCACCCCAGCAGGGACGGTGACAAAAGGCAGGCTCGGCAGGAGAGGACAGGGTTGCCTCGCTGGCGCAGAGGCATGGCATTTCAGGAGCCGGCTCAGCACCACTGCGTTAGACAGATGCGTTTCTCTTGGAGGCTTTGACAATTAGATGGGTTCTGCTGTGTCACCTGGCTGGCGGTTCTCATGCCAGTCACATTCACTTTTATTATGACTGTGTTTTTTATTGGTAGTGCTGCAAGGCTCCAGCTGAGATCGGGGCCCCATGAGGCAGCAGGCAGACACGTCATGGGGGCAGTAGTAGCCCCTGCCCCAAAAAAGAACAACATCTCCATGTTTGTGTGCCAGCTGCACAGCTTCTCATGACCCTCCTACGTGTTTCTGTCCCACAAAGCTCTTCCTATGTCATCCCACCCTGAGCAAGGGTGCTTTCTGTCACCTGTAGCCAGGAAAGTAACTATGTTATGCTGCTTTGTGCTACTTGTACATGATGGTATCTTTGTGGCTTCCAGTCCTGGGAATGTCTCTTTGTTCTGGACCTATTTAACGGGCATATTCCCCATATCAGATGTAGTTAAGGTTGTTCCTGTGTCCTCTGGCACAGCATTTCCTTGTTATCTGTCAGGATACTTCTGTCATACCATGGAGCATTTCTGTGTCTTGTGTCGAAGGTTTACGCCGAACATTGGCTGTGTACGCTCCCTTGGCAGCCCCTTGGGAGCAGAGATGTTTCCTGTTGCATGTGCAAAGCCAGTCCTGATCATGCTGACAGCAACTGTGTGCTGATTGAAGAGGGAGGTGCCCCTGTGTCACAGTACCACAATTTCTCTCACCAGTAGAAAGGGAACTGAGAAAGGTGATGATGCTTCCTGATGGTCCAGCTAGCGCAGTTACCTAGGTGGCATCCCCAGACTCATCCCGCAGCTGAATCCTTGCTTCACCGCAGCACCCCTTCCAAGAGCTGCTTTCCTGGCAACCCCCCATCCCTTAAGCTTTTACTCCTACCACTGTTCTTCATCAGTTGAAGTGAGTGTTGCCCACCACAGTGCCATTCCTCATGGGATCTGCTAGTTTTTCCCAACTCAAATTTTCTCCATGAACCTTCCGTTTGCTTTCACCCGCAGCCCTTTGATGGACCCCATCTCTTCCCCAGAGTCCTTTCTGCTCCTTACTGCCGTGTTTGCTATACCCATGCAAGCTCCCATACTTTGTGTATTACAGTAGCTGAGGCTTCTCTTGATAGTCCGGCTCACAGTGTCATATGCTTACACGAGAATTGCAACTTTGATGTAAAACCAGAGATAAGTGTCTGTCCTTTGCAGTTTCAGGGAAAAAATGAAAAAGCATCCTTTATAGGTTTTGACACCAGAAAACAAACACAGGGGATTTACAATCCTTTGGTTTTGAAGAAAATATAATGATCTGTGACTGTGAATGTCTCAGTGTTAGCAACACAAGACATATAAATCTGTCCTTCCGGATCATCTCTGTGAAACTTTCTCCGCTTCATAAGTAAAATCCATATGCACAGCACATATTATTGCTCTGTGAAGTTTGGGATTTGTGTGCCCTACCATTAAGTCCAATACTACTGCAAGCTGTTTAGACAAGGTCCACCTTGAGGTACCCTACAGGCCTCTGTCAACAAGTTCCTATTCTTTTGTAGATTTTAAAGCCTAGGCCATGGCAGATTACCTTCCCCACCATCCAGAACTGCCACCTAAACTAAAGCATTGTCTTTCTCCTTAAAGCTTTTCCACTTCTCCCTATCTATTTGCTAGCTTTGATTATTCTGATTTCTTCTCTAACCCTGTTCCTTCCCTTCCTCCTCCCTTCATCCTTTTCTATCATTTCCCACTGACTATACAGGTCCTTTCTTATCAGCTGGTCCTGAGTTTCCCAAATACACATACGCACTTACGTGCGTGCACACACATACGCTGACACAAATAAATAAATAAATAAAAAGGTCAGTGAGCAGAGCAGCAATAACCCCTAAAACAGTACTATCAGAGGGACATGATTGATCAATTGAATTCCATAGCGGCTGAAAAATGTGGGATTAAGTAGTGTATTATACGCACAATGAGTTGAGGCATGATGTTCATTTCAAGTTCATTTCGCCAGCCCTCTGCCACCAGATCAGGCAATCAATAGGGGCAGCAGATATCATATATCACCTCTCTCTGTGCTAGGGAGAGAGCACCATAATCTCTCGCAAATTTAGAGTGACAGATTTGTCAAGATCTGAAGGGCCCCTGAATAAATGAAGGAAAAGAGACTCCTACAGTGACTTGGGAAAGCTGTGGTTTCAGCTTCTTCACACAAAGGCATGGCCTGTGCACACAGAGGAGCCACGCGTGCACAGGGCTCTGCAGGCTGAGAGGAACTGCAAGTACGTGTGCGTGTGTGCACTAACCTGTGTCACCACTCCAGGCAACTCACTAAGGGTAAAATCCAGTTTAACAACAATCAATGGAAGTTTTACCGTATATGTGAACACCCGTCCATTCACACCAAACACCACACACAGTGTAGGGCTGCCATCCTTGAAAATCAAATATAGCCTAAACCAGCTGCTGCAGACAAACGTTGCTTAGGCACGTATGGTGATGCAGAATCTAAAGAATACCAGAATAATGATCTACTGTAAAAATACCCATGTGTATTGGCATCATGGTGTGCACAGTCATGCACACTGACTGACACGTGTGGAAAAATGCTCAAAGGCAAACAGCTTTACAGGTGCAGACAGGTTGAGGCAAGCACTGATACAGAAACACACACTTCTTTTTTCTGAGCCTGGACCCAGGAGTTCTGTGCCAGCTTTCTGCAGGGCGGACCTCAGAGAAGTGGCTACTGGAATTGGGAGCATGAACCTTGAGCTACCCTGGTCCTCCTGAAAGCCACCCCCTGCAGTAACAGCCCAGTGCTTCTAAAACACAAAGACTGCACTGACACACACAGTGTGCAGTCCACCAAGCCTAGTCTTTGCTTTGTTTTCTATTAGTCAAATCTGTCATGAACTCCAGCTTTCAGGAACTTGAGAATTTTCCCTTGTGAGAATAAGCCTGAGGAGAGGAGAAAATGCCAGGGATCAGTGCCAGTAAACAGCCCTGCTCTGGCTAGGGGTGGAAAAGAAAGAGAGAGAAGGGGCTGCTCGAGGGAAGGCTGCTGGCTGGGACAAATCAATATGTAATATTTTCTATGGTCTTGTGAGTGGTACTGTACTGCGTTACTGTATATAATGTACTATTGATTATATCATATCGTATAATCACCTATAAACGGATATATCTCATAGCCAGAAGGCAGCAGGCTCAGTTATAACTCTGGGCCACCAGTTGGGCATTAACTGTTCCAGGAACATACCAATCCTGGCACCATCCATGAGCTAAAAGGTGAAGCGGCAGAGTGGCCGTTGCACAGTGAATGCCACTCCAGGCTTCTGGGAGCATCGTCTGCCCATGAGGACACTCACAGTTGCATGAAGGAGGGAAAAGGTCTATACAGATCCCTCAAGCACTTTCTTGACAGACAGCAAGTTTCTGAGATTCACAGACTGGAAGCCACCAAGAAAGGCTGAAGTATGAGGAATAATAGTGAAAAAGCAGGAATGTAATCACAGTGTAAGAGGGAAAACCTGATCTTAGGTTAGACAGGTTGATAAGACAGTCAGACTTCTGTCTGATGAAGCGCAGTAGGTAGAGATTCACCATGGAGGGTATGGAGGTATATCAGCATGGATGAGAGAGGGGATTATAACCACTCTCACCAAAGTTAGGCTGAGAGGTGACAGCAGAAAGATACTCAGCACAGTTGGAGAAGATTATAACGAGCAGGCTTGCCTCAGATGAGATGAGGGATTATGACAAAGGAAGATTCACTTCAGCTGGGACAGGAGGTTATAACAGACAGACTCACCTTGGATGTGACAGATGCTAATAGCAGGAGACTCACTCACCTCAGATAAAAAGGGGTTATAACCGAGATAAATGCACCTCATTTGAGTTGGGGGATAAGAGGGTGAAAAAAAAAAAAAAAAAAACAACAAACAGGTGGGTGATAAGATGGTTTATCACAGGGAAAGATTGACTTTGGATGGGTCAGGGCATTTATAATGGACTCACCTCTGAGGGGATGAGTGGGCTGTAAGAGGCATAGGATGGCACAACAGAAATAGAGATACCTGGAATCTGGCGTGGCAGGAGGCACTGCAGTGAGATTGGACTGTGTCAGAGGGCTGTTGCAGGGACAGCGATGCACTTCTGGCAATGCTTCTACCAGAAAAAGGCTTTTTTCCTAGTAAGAACAAAGGAATTCTGGGAAGGCTGATTCCCACTGAGTAGGACTTGGTTTTGTAATACAATAATTCATTCTGGATAGGAAGGGGGACCAACACAGACAAAGATTCATCTCATTTTGGAGGGACTTCTAAAACAGAGATTTGGGTCGTGATAAATCACAAGCTACATGTAGGAGAATGGGACCAAGATCATAACAGAAACCAAGGTATGTTGAATGGGACAGACACTCCACAGGGAGAGACTTGTCTCTGGTGAAACATGGAGTCAGAAACTGGATCCTTCCTGTGCTCTGAGAGGGATGGAAGACTTACCTGGGGCATGACAGGACAAGGTCAGATGAGAAGGAAATTATAACAGAGATAAAGCTGCTATTGGGACCGGGGAGCTATAGCAGTGACTGACTCTCTTCCAAGCTGTGAGAGCCCTTTTGCCATTCCAGGTCCATCCTCAGCAGTCTGGTTTCTCTGTGAGTTGCCTCTCCAGTAGCTTTCTAGCGATGCTAATCGCTGTGCTTTGCTCCCATTTTATGCTCAGCAATGGAGATTTGGCAATTTTTAACACTGAAAATCAGCGGAACCGAAACTCATCTCTGAGCTGAGCACCATTCTCCACAGCCTCGCTCACCCTGGGCAGGAGTCCCATGGAGTCTGCGGGAGCAGCCTGGCTGCTCCAGCAGGCAGGAGGGGGCTTCCCTTGGGTCCCTGCAGCCTCCCCTTCCCACAGGAGTGGCACAGCTCCCTGGGTGGAGGCAGAGGACCCTGCTCCTTCCCACCCTGTCCTTGTCCCGCATCCCTTGCTGATCTCAGCCAGGGTGGTGCTAACTCCCTCTTTTCTCTGTCTGTGCCCTGCAGATGTATCCGAGGGCTCAGTTCCCAACGGAGATTCCCAGAGCAGCGTGGACAGTTTGCGGAAGCACCTTCGTGGCGACACTTTCACCCAGCAGCAGCTGGAAGCTTTAGATCGAGTTTTTGAGCGTCCTTCTTACCCTGACGTCTTTCAAACATCAGAGCACATCAAATCTGAGCAGGTGAGGGCCCAGTCTGGTAATGGGGACCCACAGGCACCCATAGGATGATGGCAGGGTGTTTCCTTCATTGAAATCACACTCTCCCTCTTCACCCCTTGTTCTCACGCTGACCTGTTATTGCACATACGTCACACTTGAATTTTACATCACTTTCTAGTTATAAATATATCACTGTGCTGATGCACGTGTATACGCGAGCTCTACCTCCTCTTGTGAACTTGCTGTATACACACATACTGTGCTCTCCCTAAATCCCCATGTCTGCCTTTCCCTCTGCACACACACCTGCAGGTATGTGGTCATGTTCTTGCCATGAACATGCAGGCACTGCCATGCACGTTCACTGGCACACTGTACTGCACGGAACTCCGGCACTCTCAGATCATGCCAGTGACCAGTGAGCCACAGGGTCAGACTTTAACGGAGCATTTTCCTTCATGGCCCAAAGCTGAGACTTGACTCACATCTCCAACCTAGTTTTCCGCACTTCTGCAGCTCTACCCCCCTTTCCCTTCCTCCCCCACTCCCCCGGCCTTTTATCCCAAAAGCTGTTTGTCTTAATAAAATGAAAATCAAAAGTCTTTTTAAACCGCCCCAAGCCATAAACCAACAAAGGAAGAGAAGGAGAGGCTGGCTGTGGACTCCCTTCATCCCAGAGTCCCTGGGTTTATTACAATGAATAACCTTTATTTACTTTCATTAGACTATTAAGCACCAGCACAGTCATTTTTCCCCCTGAAACTCTGAGCAGGGCCCATAAAGCAAATCCGAAGCCTAATTGAGTTCATTTTAATTTCTCTCCGATCACAGCGAATTACTCTGGTGATAAATCAGGGGGCAGGCTCACCCCCAGTAGAAGGCCTAATTTGCAGCTAATTACAAAACTGATTTCTACAGGAAGATCAATACGAGAAGGAATTGGAAATGACTAGGCAGTCCTAGCCAAGCAGGGTCTGGGGTGGGGAGGGGGCAGCGTGTGGGGAGCCCACTGGAGGAGGGGGAAATGCAGGGAGCGGGCTGGGGAAGCGCATGGAAAAAAACGGAGCAGAAAGAGCAGAAAATCAGTTTTAATTTAACGTAATATTAATCAGAGCAACTTTTCCTGCTGTTTTGTAGCCTTCCTGGTTTCTCCAGCTCCCGCGTCTGGTCCGGAGGCTGCCACAATAAAAAGGCAATTACCAGAGCCTTTCGGACAGGACACCCTTTCAGATTCAATGGCTCTCTCCCTCCCACCCTTCTGTTAGCCATGTGGCTCCCCCCTCCCCAATTTCATACCCCAATGCACAGAGTGACAGAGGCAGGGGATGAGGCTTCTTTGTTTGTTTTTAAAGAGCTAGTACAGAGGTAACAGCAGAGGAGAGGCAGACGACTCAGCAGAGAGCCTGCCTACAGTGGGCCAACACTGGCTGCTTCCTACAGCCTGCCTGTCCCAGTCATGTCATCGCAGTCCTCTGCCCCAGCTGTCCTTGTCATCAGGGCAAACACCTCCCGCCTCTGCTCAGCCAAGAGGGGATGTGGATTTCCCCTTTCTTCTCCCCTGGGCTGGCACAGGCAGCCGTGCCCATCCCCGCAGCACTGAACGAAGGCTCAGTCATACCGCAGATAACGGGCCAGATCCCACGCCCAGCCTCACCCCTCTTCTCCTTCACAGCAGCACGCAGGCGGGTGGGATAGCTCATCCTAGGACCCCATCCCCCCTGCCCCAAGCCTCTTGTCACTTCATCTTCTCTGTTTCCTCCTTCTCCTCCTCTTCCATCTGTGCAGGGGTTTGCATCTCTCCTCTTCCTCCCCCCCATCTGTACACCCTTCCCTTTCTCCCGGCGCATCAATAGCGAGCTGTCTTTCTCCTCTCTTCCCCAGGGTAATGAGTACTCCCTCCCAGCTCTGACCCCTGGTCTCGATGAAGTCAAATCAAGTCTATCCACCTCTGCTAACCCAGACCTGGGGACAAATGTGTCAGGACCCCAGACGTACCCTGTGGTGACCGGTAAGCTGCCTGACCAAACAGCAGAACCAAGCTTTTTATTTATTTCCCTCATCACCATTAGCTTCTGCTTTTTCTGCTAATGCAAGATATCCCTGTGTGGCAAACATGGAAAGAGACAGAAAGACTGTGGAGGATGCAAGGGCTCAAGAGAAGCTTGAAATTCAGAGTATTGGCAGTTTTGGGTACACCTAGAGGTGCCCAGGTGTGACTCAAAGACAGGCAAACCCAGGTATGAGTTGGGAACTTGTGTGCCCAGATGGGGCTTAGGGATGGATGTTGGTGGAGGACTGGTATGTCCAAATGCGCACTGTGATTTTTAACTTTGCATCTGAGAACAAAAGGGTTGTGGCCTACCCATGATCCGCACTTGGTTTTCTCAGGGAGAAACAATAATTTAAGTTTTATTCAGCCCTGGCATTGGAGGGGCATTTGCAAACTAAATACTGAGGTCTGCTGAACTGTGACTGCTAAAATCCCTCTTTCTTAAGCCTGTGAGTCTCTAACAGCAACTGGCAAAAGAAATTTATTCACAACCTTCCCCCTGCCCTCATGTGTGGGCACATTAAACTCAGGTGTGACTGGGAGAGTAGGAAATGAGAGCAAGCACAAGGCAGCAGAGGAATGGGATGCACAGAAGCAGGAGGCAATTGCTGCAGCAGGTGCTCCACAGAAACTTCCTCTTCACTGGTGGCACATGCAGGACTTGAGCAGCACAGGGCTGTCCTGGGGCCATGGACATGCCATCCTGATGCTAGTGGTAGACTGCCTGCCCTGTGCATGTCTAGAGCCGTAAGGAGATATTCTAGTGCCACAGCCCTTCTTCTCAGGCTTTAGTTGCCATTGCTCCCTGATCACACAGCTGCCATAGGTTTGCACATCTCCTCCTGGGTAGCTAGAGCAGCTGGCAAGGCCCAAGTGATTCACCCCTGTTTAGTATATCCCCCTTTCCCTAAAATTGCTGCAGCCCCTTTAGAAACCTCACGGTGTAAGTTGAGAAATAATTCATGACAAAGAGGTGTAAGTCCTGTTAGCAAGGAAAGGAGCTGTTGCCTCTTGGCCAAAAAGCTGGCCTCTGATGGCACAGAATAAAGAGCACTGGAGTTTGTGTCTCAACGTTTTCTTGCAGAAGCCCCAGTGGTCAAAGCAGCTCATGGCTGAGGCAGGCAGTTGTTGGTTGTTCAGCAAACACTGAGCAAAGGCATATTATTACATGAAACTTTTGGCTACCAGGAACTTTAGGACTGGGCAGGATTAGTAACAGTTACCCTAAATACAGAGGACATCCAGTGTTAGGTCTGCAAATTGTCATGGAGAACCATGGGGAGGCAGACTGCATATTTAGGGAGTGTCTAGAAAGCCTGACATACCCAGACTTTTTTCTTGGCTTTTACTGCAGTCAGGCTTGATCCAGGATCCATGTAGCCATGCAGTTTCTTAGCCAACCAGAAAAAAATGTCTCAGCTGTGGCAAAATTGTTCCACCTTTCTTTGTATTTGCATATGCAAGACACAACTCAGCTTGTGTCTATCTACCATTTAACAGATCTACAGCTCTTACAGGAAATACTCTCCTGTCTTTGGGGGGCAAAGCCAGTAGGGGAGCAGTACTGTCCTTCCTTCATGGAAGGCAGATCCCCATAGCTGGATGTAAAGGTGAGGCACCTATAAGCAGCATTTAAGATTCAAAGGGGCCATTAAAATAATTCTTTTTAGTCCTTCTGCCTAAGTGAAGATGGTGAATTCCAGCTTGTTAACGTGAGAGCAGAATTGCCGAATGCTGGGGTCACTGCACAAGCTTTGGACATGATTCTGACAAGGGGACAGCAGGAGACACATTTGGCCTCACAGAAAAGGCTGAGGCAGAAAATCTTCATGTCCCCCCAACCCTGTGCCATCTCCCTCTGTTCCCTGCAACACTCCCAGTTCAGCTCAAGAACATCCCCATCTGATCCATCTGGATCCAAAAGTGAGAAAAGTTCATTTCAGACCCAGCTTGACATTCCCAGGTGGCAACTTAGCACTAACATCTCAATCTGTATGCGACATTTCAATCAGCGCAGAGTAACAAAAGCAGAACTATTAGCGTTGGGAGCTGTTCACTGGTGGTAATGATGGGGAAACTCAGAAACTGGAAATGAAAAGGGAAAAAAACCCCTCAACACCCTGAAAGGCAGCAGGGGAACAGGGGTGGAGAATTTTTCCTCTACACTTAGGCCAGGATCCAATGTTTGGATTAATGGTGCCATTACCCAAGAAAGGACTTCAGATAATGCTCATTCTTAAAATGTTTTTGCTGGCAATTAAATGGTTGCAGTTATTGATCTTCATTGATCTGATGTCCTCAATTTGCATAATCTATTAAAGATGAATGATTCATGATATGTTTGCTATGGGGCCGGGCAATGCTTTCAGGAAGGACCAGAGAGGTGAGGAACTTGGTGCTGCCTCGTGATCTATCCCAGCCAGGAAATAAAGGAAGAGGCTGGGAGCATGCAGATTTCTTTGGTATCACCCAGATCGCTCTCCCAAGAAGGAATATTGGAGTAACAGTGAGTGCTGAATTGCTGGCTGCCCATTTTGCTGCTATAGTGTCATCTCTGAAATGCCTGTTTGCTCTTGTCCCAGGGCTGTCTGTGAACCCAGGTGATACCTGAAGCAAATCCACGCATGCAGGGTACAAACTCTGTGTTCAGGATGTAAGATTTAGCTTCAGTCTACACTCCCCAGCTCAGTCTTCCCAGACAGAAAAAAGTATCTCTAGCTTTTTCCAAACCAAAGCTGTTTGGCATTGGATTCTTGCCCTTTCTAAAGACTTCAGAGAAAGTCCTTCTCTCTTTCTGGCTCATGACTAGCTTGCCTCAGCGAGCTCTCTCCGCTCACACCGTTCTGAGAACAGTCCCCTCCAAAAGACATCAAAACCTCAACAATGTGTATCTCCCTAAAATCCTGGAATGTAGTGAGATAGTTAAGTACAGATATTGCTGAAGTCCCTTTTATCTGTCTGTGAGCCTCCTAGAATTGAAGAGCTAGAAATGCTTCCCCAGTGTGCTAGAAGGCCTTCCCCAAAGTCCTGCGCATCTATTCAAAGATACAGCTTAGAACCATAGTTACATATGGCACAGCCTTGCCTGGTACTGCAAATATCAAACTGCCTTTTGGACAATTATTCCATCTAATGCATCTTAGGTGGTCCATTTATTACTTACATCTCCTAAAGCAAGTAAACAAAAACATTTGCTTCCTGTGGAGCAGACAGGTCACCCTTATTTCTCCCTATTAAGTATCTTCAAGGAATTTCCATGAATGAGCTGATACTTAGGGGCTAGCTGGACACTAGGCTAGGAAGCTCCCACTGTCCTTCATATAGAACAGACAATGTAGACATTTTCAACTTCCTTGTGAAGTATCAGAGAGAGAAAGCTCTTAAGATCTGCCTGAGAACGCCACCTCACCTCTTCCTTCACACACAGGCCAGTGGGCCAGCTATGTCTTGCCTCAACGTTGCATGGCCATCATAGCTAGCTTTGTGTAGATCCCTGACAGCTTCTTGAACAGTGTCTTTGGATACTTGAACACCAATCAGATTTCCTAGAAGCAAAGATCTAAGCTTGAACATACCAAGCTAAGGCATATACATGCAGTTGAAAACCAAGACAAGAATTTTATTGTTCAGAGATGTTCTACTGAAATTATTTCTATTAAATCAGACAGCCCAGGCAGATGAGTATAAATCTGTACAGGGCTAAGTAAACACAGAAAACCTCAACAGCTTTCTTTTATTCAGTAATTTTCACAGGCCTTTGATTTTGGAAGACACTCAGTGGCTAACAGCCTAGAGGTAAACGGAGGAGAACCTCAAGATTTTGGCACTAGAAGCAGGAGTACTTTAAAAGCACAGAGTTGTTCACAGAAGCCCTGAATCCTTTGAGAACAAAGGTTAAGATCCTTCTTTCAGTGCCATCAGAAGTCCCATCTTTTGGAATAGGCATGCATGAAAGAAGTGCTGTGTCTTCAAACCAGGTTCTGAGTTCTGGGGACTTAGATTAATAGTTTGGGAGCAGAGTCCTCTCCAACTCAATTATCTAGCCCAGAAGTTGCCCAACAGAGAGGCAGCACTATGGGAAATAAAATGGACTTTTCATGTATGTCTTGAAACTTGTTTATTAACAGACTACAAAGGGGAGGATTTACTAGGTGGATCGTAAAATTACAGCAAAGGTAAAGAAAAACTTCCCTTACGTGAATCCCAACAGTTTTAACTAAATAGAACTTGGTTGCCAGCCCACTACAATCAGTGAGATCTACAAAGAAAAGTAAAGATAAAAGACAAGCCCAAGAAAAATGGGGCAAAAAAAAAAAAGCACTTCAGCAACTTCTACTGTTGACTGAAATGGGAGTATGTGTCCTCTTCTCTTCCTGTGAGGAGGTTTCTGAGTGCTTCTGTGCTATGGTTAGCACCAATTAACAGGAATAGGTAACTTTTAAAATCATCATCACCCACCAAAACAACTACCAGGTCCTGTATAGAAAATATTTCTTTCTCTCTGGGAAATAAACCTTTCCCTAAGCAAATATCATCCAGGGTGAGAAATCCTGATGACAACTCACAATGTTTCAAACAAAGGCACCAAAAAAGCACAAACCCCATCAATCTCGCTTTACTCCGGACCTCCCCTCTCTGGCATGCAGTCAGATTTTTTTTCAGTTTAAGTTAGTTTTTAAAATTCATACATAAATGAGGCAAAAAAATCATATAATTACTGACATTAAGATTAATTGCTATGTCTCCAAGACATATAAAAATAGTAATTAAACAATATCCGATTTCTGTTAAAGTTTTCAAGAAAGCTGTGATGCTAAGCACGGAGAAATCACTGGCTAGACACCTAGATCCAAAGTTTTTCTGAAATTATAAACAATCTTTTGAGAACTTTAGCCTCCTGCAAGGTGAAAAGATATTATTTCCTTCCTTTCAGCTTAGTGAGTGAACTGAAGAGAATTTTGTTCAATTCAATAACCAGGTCATTCAAAACTAAGAAACAAACTAGGATTTGAAAAAGCAGGAACATTTGTTTTCCTCTGTCAGTGAGTGAATTAAGCTTGGTGTGAAAGGATGAGATCTATTAGTTCTAAAATCAGTTCAATTTCCTCCTTTTATATATATCGTTTCCTTCATTTAATAAGTTGTTTTTAATGCAAAACCTACTTAGAGAAGCTTGCTTTTTCTGTTCTAGTATATTTAGGAAGTCAGGGAACTTGTGGTCATTTTATTTAATTAGCATGAATAATTACAAATACTGTTTTTAATTTAATTCTAATTTCCATCCAAATATAACTTGACACAGATCACAAGTAAAAAGATAATAATCTAATAAAATAATAATATGGACTCATCGTTCACTATTTTCTCATATAATAATATGTAAAGACAAATTATATTAAACAACATAATTGTTTAAATAAATGTGTACAGATGCAGTTTATCTACTTAGCAAAAATTGAAATTACTATGTTTAGTGTAAGTTTTGTATTTGTCAAAATATTTGTTACCACCCATAAAATTCAACCCTTTAGAAAACAGCCTCATAGTGCAAGTGTAAGGCGAGCTGGATCACCTTGTTGTTCTAAATCATGATTAAGACTGACCATTACACTCAGTTGTACTTATAACATTATGCTGAGAGAGGGAGCATTTCCTTCCCCTTTTCCTTGTTCGTACTGGTGAAAATTTCCTCTCTTGCTCTAATCTACTTTAGCTTCTGACACCAGTAAGCAATGGCCGTGGTCAGGGCTTGACTGAGCGGACTTAAGAAATCCTCTTTAATAAACTGCTAGGGGCCCCAAGCTGGCTTTGGTAGCAGCAAATCCACATATGCAGCCCCGCACTCTGCAGCACAGCATCACGGCTGCAGCCGCCAGCAGTCAAGCACCCTGTTGGGCACATCTCTGGATGCCCCAATGCCCTGAAAATGGAACATGATAATCATCCATGTGGCTGCTACAAGGTTGTTACTATCCTGCCTTGTCCAAATAAAGGAGGTATTTTCTGTGACCAAGCCTCTCCTTTATTTAGGATGAGGAATCAGCAAAAGTAGAAGTCCAGAGGACCTCCAAATTTTATCAAATGTTTCCCATCCCTAAGAATAGATAATATCTTATCTAGTCAAGGAATTTGGAAAGGCAAAAGGTGTTACTACTCTTCTCCAGGACCAAATGGCTGAGGGTGATAGCTGGTCAGATGAATGATCCCTGCCATAGATAGGAATAGCAGGGGGGAAAGGAATCACATAAGCCATTTCCATGCATCCAATGGAAGTTTCACTGACAATAACTTTATGATGCTGAAGAAGGCAGCTCGTGGGCTTGAAAGGCATATTGAAGTATGGAACGCAGAAATGGGTGAACCTGGAAGAAATTGTCTCTTGCCTTCCTTAAATTAGCAATTAAGTGAACTGGGTAATGAAAATAGCAGTGAATTGGTTCATTCACAGTCCGATTTCCCTCAGCAAAGGGACAGCATTGCAGACTGACACACTCTATGCTGCCGGACAAAAAGGGACTTTCTTAGAGAAATGAATTATATAGTCTTCCCAACATTTCAGTTTTTGCCATTTCTTTTGAGGCTAAATGAAGGATCCAATAAACATGGCTATCATGAAAAATTTTGTGATGTAGATATTTGCTCACTGGCAGCAAAGACTGTGATCTCCATCAGCTGTACTGGATTTAACCAGGCCAGCTGCTTGTACAACTGAAATTGCCCACTGCAGTCTTTCAGAGAAAGGGAGAGCTTACGGCAGTCTTTGGACTGCCTTTGTAGCTTTTGGATTGCTGTGGACTACCCAGGAAGATCTATCCTATCTTACGATCAGTAGAATATCATTGTGATGAAACCTTGGAGATACCTATAATGGGGACTGTGTGAAAAAACAGCATGTTCTGTTCTAATTAAATTTCCCAGCATCTTGTTTAGGAGGTAACGATGAAGTCCCAACCCACCAAGGAATACGCATATGCTACACTTTAAGGCAGGAAGTAATTGCCCAACCTGATGGGCTACGACTCAGGAAGGGGGACAAGAATACAAACTCCACTGAACTTCTCTGTTTGCCAAGTGCGCAAGTTGCATATCTGCCCCCCCCACACCCAAGACTTTAAAGCACATCTTCCTTCATCAGCTCCATCTGTAAACAAATGTACTTAGAGCCACATGAAGTTGACTTCAGTGGAGTTCTAAAGTGATTAACACTAACAGTACTCAACTAGCTTCAAAGAGTAAGTCCAGACAACAGGTCTACTGGAAGCTCCACGCTTCACACTGTACAAAGACTATAAAACTTTTTCTCACCAAAGTAACGTAAAGAGTTAGCAGGTCCGTTACAGAGACATCAGTTAATTAGATCAGACACAAAATCTAGATTTATAAAATTCAGTTTTATAAAAAATGGGGCAAACAGATTTAAAAACTTGACATCAATGATGTGACAAGAGTTTTGACTCTCAGTGAAAAGCAATCCAAGGTTGTTTCTTTAAACATGTATCTCAACAACCCACAAGCAAAGTGTTGGGCTAAGAACATGGATGGGTCTGTGCAGAAACAGAAAATAAACCTGAACACGCAAGGCTCATTCTCCAGTCAGCAGAAATAGAAAGAGAAGACAAGAAAGGTACATCAAGAAGATGATCAGTCTTTGAAAGCTTTTCAGTTGTTTTAGCAAAGGTCTGTTACAGTCACAGAGAAGGGAAGAAATAGAGGATGATCTTTGTCTTCAGTGCAACTTGCATAATGCTCTTGCAAGAGAAAAGGTAGAAAACTAAGAAAGAAACGAAAAAGTGGTTCTTCTGACATGACAGAAAGCAAAAGTGAAAGATATGCTGTTGTCAGTCCAATTTGGTCTTTTGCATGACTTCTAGAATTTCTGAGGCAAGATTCTTACATGGGGTAAAGCAATATGACTCCACTGGCTATAAACTCACCCCTTTATAAATGCTGAGGACCCAGTTCCATTCTGTGTGTCACAATGAAACCCTTCTAAGGAACAGGGAACGCAAATATGGAAAAAGGTATTTCAATTATGGGTACAAGCATAGGATTCGAAACACCTGGGATAAGATTTAGCTTTGGCAAAGGATTCCTACACAAACTTAGGTACATCTTCTCTGTGCTCAATTCATCACAGATAAAATAGTGATCCCTAAGGGATGCTATAAGGATGTGTGTTCGAAAGAGTGAGGCACTGGGATCATAGAAATATTTGATAGAGACCCCAGGAAAAGATGAAGAATGCTAAACATTGTCAAGATGGTGAGCAGTGTTGTTAAGTGGGTGTGTACAAGCCATCCCTTACACAGAGATGTGCCATCTTGATATTCTTTGTTTACTGAAAAGAAAAGGAGCACTGGATGCAGGTAGCTTATCCTCCAGGAAGCTAGCAATGAAAAACAAGGAGCTTACCTAGTCCTGCAACCCCCCCTCTTTCCCTTCCCTTCCCTTCGGTAGCAGAGAGCACGGTAAGAGCTGAGACAAGTCTCTATAGGAACCCAAAGCTGTGAATCTTCCTCTCACCCTGTCTGGCCAAAATCCCTTCATTCGCAGAGAGAGTTTAGGCCAGAGATCACCAGTTCTAGCTCTCCGCCAGAATAACAGAGGAGGGGGTTAGAAAGGAATAAAAACAGCCATAACTCAGCAAGTACAGTCAGAAAGAGAAGAGCAGGAGATGTAGAAAATATGTAGTCCTCTGCTATGTTTTGAGCTATATCCCCACTCTGCTGACCCTTTCAAATTTCCCCCACCATGACACTGGGTGGTGGTTTTTTTGTCGATTAATAAGAATGTCGTTTGCCATTTAGAAGGAGAAAGGAGCCTGGGACAGGAATAGATTTCTGCTGCGTTGGGGGGTTGCAAACTCATTCCACCCCCCATGTGATTACAGGCTGGTATTCCAGCGTTAGGAATTAGACACTGACAGATACCTTGGGGCTCCCTGATGCAGCTTTACTGAGGGACACCCCCCAAGACACAGACAAGCCAGTATGGCACTGCTCCACAGCTTGCTGGCACTAGCATGACTTGGGATAGGAAGGGGCAAGTTCTTCATCACAAATATGAAAGAATTAGAGAATGGAGAAAATCAGAAGTGAAAACAAAAAAGGTGCAGCTGAAGTTTGAGGTGGTTAAAATGAAAAATGTCACTGTGCCATTCACAGGTGGATAGATAGATCAATCAATTGATCTTGTCTACACTGACACACTTTGGAGCTATAATTCACTGCTGGGGCAATTATTCCAGCATAGCAGTGGCATGAGTTATATCAGAGATGGAATTCAGGTGCTTTTAGTCAGGGGAGAGTTGGACAACAAAGGAGTAAAAATTGGTAAATGCCATCCACCAGTAAAGATACATGGGATATGTCTGTGCAGTTGCAGAGCACAGAGGAAAAGATAGACAGATAGATAAATAGATAAATAGACACATGAAAGTCTGAGTTTTGGTTGTGCAATCATTCGCTGTCTGACCTTATCCTCGCCTTCTCTCCACTGCTCTTAGAGAGAAGAGTGTTTAGCATTATTGTGTCCCAGTCTCTTTGCCACGTTACTCTTGACTTTTTTATCCCCCTGCACTGAATAAGTGTTGCTGCCTCTGGAAGGTGCGAGGAATTTTTCTTCATAAGCCTTGATGTGTTCAAGAGAGGGCTGGGCTCATCTCTGCTGTGAGTCTGACAGGGGCTTTAACAGCCTCACAACACCAGGACAAATAGCTCCTGGTCCCTTAACCCTTCTCAGCTTTGCAAGGCAAGGCCTGGCACTGTTGTTCCCATTGCAAGGGCTTTAGACAGTCTTTCAGGCTGAAATCCTCTCTGTGGTGGCTGGACAGAGCGGAAATCCAGGGGCTGGATCAGATTGGCCTAATGCTACAGCAGCTTAAGCGGTCTGTTTTACCAGAGATTATGGTTTCACTTACACAGAGCGCCTGAAAAATGCTGCGGTTTAGGAAGGATTATAGCTGAAAATTCCATGCTTTAAAAGAGAAATAAAGCAGGGGAGGGACTAAGAAACCCAACGTGCCTGGGGGCTGTGCAAACAGGATTAACCTCTGCCCATAGCACCTCTTGCTTCTGCCCACCCACGCTTCCCATGTCCATCCACTTCTCTCCCCTTTCCTCCCCAGCGGCTCGTCACACCTGCTCTCTTTTGCCCAGTACGGAGAGCTGAAAAAGGAGCCCAAAAATGCCCAGGACCAAAGTATCCCTAGTTTATTTAGCTATGACTGTCAAATGACTTCCTTGAAAAATGTCACTTCACTTGCAGCCCCTGAAAAGCCAGGGGAACTTTTGGCCCTCTGCCTGCAGATAGATCTGTTCATCCAAATTACCTACTATCAACATTATTTGGGTAAAGGCTTCAGCACACTCAGACCGCTGGTGGCGACTCTGCCTGTCTGGCCTGAAGGTAAATCTGTGCACTCCTTGCCATGTGATGACAGAGGATGCAGGAGAAAAGTAGCTTTATGGGGTTCTCCATCTACAATGACTGGCACTGGCACGTGAAGACTCACTGGTAGGACTGCAGGAGGGTATGTAGTTCTAAAAGCAGTAGCTGGGCGCTGATGTGCTGCCTACTCTGGTGACTTTTAATTAACTGTGCAACAAGAACCAGATACTCCAGCTGCTATTCCACATATCCTCCACAAAAGGTCCTTGCCAAACAGAGCTTCCTATAGCAAAAAGGGAGAAGAGATGACACTCCTCACTTAGCATACCAGAGACTTCACATAAGTAAACTAAATAAAGAGGAACTGTACACCTTTTGGCTGGGACTGATCCTTCTCAATCAACTGAACCATGAACATATGTCTTTGCCGCAAAGGAGTCTCAGTGATCAGAGACCTTTGCTGGCCATCCAGCTTAGAGGTACTTGGAGGAGAACACAGATGGCAAACTGTCGTTTTTGCCAGGTAGCAAACCTTTAGGAAACAAATGCCTCAGGATAAACAGCATTCACAGATAGAAACAGCCCAGCCCTTTATTGTCTAGGTGAGCATTGCAGCCTCACAATAAGTTGCCTAGAGTTAATTAAACCAGTTCTACATTAATGAAGTCAGATTTATGACCTAATTATATGTCACATTTATATTTCTCTGTATAAATCAAAACCACCAGAACTAACTTATTTCATAGGCCATTGGCAACACTTGCCATCACGGCAGAGAGATGGCTTTCATTTATTGGCTTTAATTTGTTTTCCTGAGGGTGGATGGTTTGCTAGATGATTTGGATCGGATCTGATCACATCATCCATACTTCTCTTTCAGGTGTTCAAATACAGGACTCTATTACTGCTGACCCAAGAACAGTGGGTGTTCTGGAGTACCCATGCTTTAGGTCACAGAGCTTTCCAATTCCCAGACCTCTTACTTGGCAGCCAAGTTAGGAGCAGTTTCAAAGCTGTATCTATTGTGCCAATGTAAATCTGCACATCAGAAATGAAGGTCCAATGCAAACAACAATGAAAATGAGACCTTTTATAAGTCCTCCACATCCCCTCTCCTCCATTATATCTCTCTGTTAAGCTATCTGTCTGGCAACACCATACTCTGGGAACAACCAGAGTCAGTACTGACTGCTTTTATGGTCCAAGCTCCAAAGTGTGTCACTGTGAACAAGATCAATTGATTGATCTGTCTGTCTATGCACCTATTAATTGCACAGTCCCATTTTTCTTTTAACCACCTCAAACTTCAGCTACGCCTTTTCTGTGAAAGCTTTTACAGAGTTTGGCTTGAGAAGCTTTGGCCATTACACCAAGCATCCTGTTTAACAGATACTCATAACCATGCTGCTCTCCTGGGGAAGGTTACCTTGGGTCTGAAGAGACAAAGTGGTATTATTCCCTGGGCCAAACTGTAAGTGCAGCATCTTCATGTGCCCTCGGCCAGTGAAAGAAAGCAGCAGGAAAGGGAGCACAGAAGCTTCAGAGCATTCTTCTCCTTCCGAACCCTACGCTTCTTCCTGTCCTCCCTCTCCTGCATGTTCCCTCCCTCACTTCTCCTTTTCCTGCATCCCATTCCTCCCATCTGCCACTGCACTCCATTCTCCTCATCTCCTGCTGCCCTGCAGAGGCATCCCTGCAGTCAGAGCCTAGCCCCTGGGTGCGTTTACTGCTGTTGTCTCAGCACTGGCTCCTCTGATCTACTCCTAACCTTTTTATTTTTATTTTTGTTTTTAAATTAATTTCCCTGTAGATTTTAACCACTCCATTTTCATTTACCCATTTTGTTCTTCCTCTCCTCCCTTCCCCACCCTCCTTTTCCTCCCCCTGTTCCCTTTGTCTGTCTGTGTCCATCCCTTACCCTACCACAGAAAACCTCTCCTCTCCCCTCAGTATAAAGCAAGAGCCTCATGGAGCCTCTCTCACCCCTTTCACCCCCACCACGCCGGTCGGCTCTGGGCAGGCTGATCTTCAGCCCTTCCACATGGCCCTTTCAGACGATGCGTCCACGCCTTGCTACAGTGCCTTCCTTCATCATGGTGCCCACTTTGGGCAGTCCAGCAGCCAGCCTCTGATAGCAGGTAACCGGCCTTGGCCACAAACTCAGTGGGGATGCTGCAGGCAAGGGGTTCAGTTTCGTCTGACGGGGAGTGAAAGCTGCAGTGAAAGCTGCAAGCTCTTTGAGTGCAAGTGGGAACCAGAGAAACTATGTTCCAGTTCTGTGTATGAAGCATGTGTTCTCAGGTCCATGGAGAGTCATCAGAAGATTTCATGCCTGTCCTTCATTTTGTAGAATAAAATGGGAAAAGAAGCTGTAACTACCTCGAAGTGACTGGGTGTCCCAGTTGGATGGGTTTGGGGCTTAGTATAATAATACTCGTACAGCAAAATCCTGTGTTGTTTCATGCCACACAATGCCCCTGAGTACTGTAGGCCCAGCAAGGGTACTGCGTGCTAGCCTAATGTAGATGATTGCAGCCTGAATAACCTAGCCAGCTCTAGGACTGTTAGCAGGGTTGTTCAGCATGGGTTGCACAAACTACTAAGGTAGATAAATACATAGGCAGTTGGTGAGCACTGCCATAGCTATGTTGGGGAGCAATATTTGAGTCACCTGGTTTGTGAATGTCAATGTGAGCTGGTGCCTTCACACAGCAGACCAAGTAGTTAAGCAACAGGACATCGTGTCTGAATGTGAAGACCTGGAAAAGTGGGTGAGAGACTGTAATGTCTTATACTCAAAGGGATACAGACCTGAAGTAGGTGGCCCTTAAGGGAAGGACAGACGTGAAGAAATAGGTTGTAGAAGATGGCAGCACTTAGGAGCAGCAGGCTGATGGGGAAGAAGGAGAAGTTTCAGGTAGGTGCTAGGGGAGACTCCTGTGCAAGGTCACTGAAGCAACATTGCTGCAGAAGCTCAGGGTGGCTTGGATGAAACAGTGGGTATCATTTTAGGTGACCACTGAGGCTGTTGTCACTCCACTGTAAAAGAATGTAATTTGGGCTTTTTCAGAATGAAGTCTTAGTGCAGGCCACAGTTCCTAATGCTCAAGAAACACATCTTACCTCTGCCTCCTTTGTGTTCCTATATTATTTTTCTCTTTTAACCTAACATCCTCCCTTTGTCCTGTCAGGTGAGATTTGCATTTCTAAACCTCCCTGCAGAAAAGCAGCAAGTAATAGCAGAGAAGACTTTTGTGTTCATAACACTGTCTTGGTCCAATCTGACTGCAGCCAATAAGAGTCTCTGGGCTCTGGGCCCTTCCTAAGCCAAGGAGTCTCCTGACAGACTCTCTCCAAGAATATAGTTCTCTTGGGATGCCGTCATATATGACCACCCTTAGCCTAGAAGGCACTGTGTTTTGGGAGAGGCACCTGCCTTAGGACTCTTACGGAGAATTAGGCATGGGAGAAAGTATTCAAAAGTTCAAACAATGTCACAGTGATGAAGGTGCTGTTCCTCACTCAAAAGGCTCTTGGAGAAGGCAGGAGTTAGAAGCATGTTATGAGCAGGATAGGTGCTAGCCTTGCCATAGCCCTGGAGTACAAGAATTTAATAATCCTGTCTACCTTTTGGTAATGAGAGGAGATAATGGAAGGGGCCTGCTTGTATGTAACAGCGTTTTAAGAGTCTCTCTGTGGGACTCCTACTCATGTTGCTGATACTGTACTTGTTTGTCATCTTCGTTTTCAAGATTGGGATTTTGACAGATGATCACTTCCCAATGAATTTTCCACACTGAATTTTGAACATCAGCCTCTGTGCACTCATGTCTGAATAAAAGCACAGGGGTGTATGTGCATAGATCGAATAGCAGAGTGAGTATGTATGCGTTCCCACTTGAATGGAAGTGTCAAAATGAATTAATTTTGCCTGCTGCTACATAATGTTCTCTCTAACATTTCAGTGACACTGTTTTCTCACTCATCACCTGTAGTTATTTCTCAGGCTAGTCAATACATGAAACAAAAAGGACATGAATTTTAAGCATAAAACTTTCTTGCCTTAAAAAAATGTGAGGGAAAAAAAGAACTACATCTAGTAGGTGTTAATCATACAGCTTAACACACAGCTACAAATCACTAAAGGAGTGATGGTGATAAAAGAGTAGAAGAGTGTGGAATATAAATCCCTGGGGCATTATATATTTATTTTTATCAGTATATTAGGGAGTGACTGGAAAATGGCTCAGTCGTCGTCTGGTGGTTCTGTGCCACTATCTAAGAGGAGGTGAGCCAGGAACACCAGCCACCAATCAGGAACCTCTTCAGGGAGAAAGAATGGACTTGCATTTCTTTTTTCTTGAGCAAATCACCTCAGTAATCTTTAGTCAACACCTATGAAAGCAGTGACACTGGTTTAGCCTACTTCATCCCAGAGAAACTTCCTCCCCTCAGGTTAATGCTCCATGTTGATTAGTTTTTGGTTTGCTATGTAACTGTTATTTATTTGTGATTCCCCAGCCAAGGTTCATGCTTGTTCCAGGGCCTGCTTTATGAGTTACCATTCTGCCGCTAGTAGAGCTAAACCAACTCTTACTCTTCTTTCATTGGCATATCCTGCACAGTTCCAGTGACTCTAGTGGTGTTCATGAGCCATACTTAACCTGTAACTGCTAAAGGCAAATGAGATTCTGGCCTTCCAGTTAGAACAGACAGGAGAGACAAAATTTAACAAAGGAACAACAAATGGCACAAACTTCCTGGTGAGCTACAGTTCACCTAGGGAATGTGAAAGGCTTTGGATGCCTGGAACAGGCTGAGATCTCAGTAGGCAGTGTTGGAGGTTGAGCTGTAAATCTCCCAGCAGCTGTGGCGGAAAGATTATCTTAATTTATTTAGCCTTTTTTTTGTTGTTGTTTTGGTTTTGGCTTGAAACTCCCAGCAGCTTCTGAGATGATTTTAGTTCATTTAAATGCAATAAGCACTAACAGCAAAATGCCCTTCTGGCTGGCCCATTTTCAGGCTAACCAGTCCAAATGAGGAAATGCCTCTGGCATCAAGCAAGAAGCCTCCAGCTGCACTTCCTAAGAGATGAAAAATAAACTACAATCATCCACACAGTCCACACCCACACCCCTCTCTACTTCTTTGATGGAGAAAAAATATCATGACTTTAAGTATCACTAACAAAAACTTGTACCTGTGATAAAAATGAAGTGGAACCCAAACTAATTTGCATGATCCTATTTTTTTTTTAATATATGTATATTACACCAGCACCTGGAAGGAGTCCAACTAGTATTGATCTCATGCTAAGCACTGTGCAAATGTACTAAAGGTGTGCCCTTGCACCAAAGAGTTTGCAGCATAAAAAGAAGCACAGAGAGATGAAGTGACTTGCCTAAAATCATCAGCATGTGAATGGCGGAGGTGGGAAGAAAGACAAGCACAGAAAACTCTTGGATCACTTTCCAATGCCTTGCACATTGATCATGCCCTAAAGCAACATCACCATGGTTTTGGAACTTCATCCACTGCATATAGACAGGACCTCAGATACTCTGGCAATGAATATGCTGCCATTCTTTGTGCAGCTTAGCGCCATTTTGATTTCATTAAAATAGATCCAAAATCTACAGTGAAACAAAACAAATTATTTTGAGCCTCACAAAGCTAAGTTTTAACATCCATTCTTACAGTGTGAGATCAAAAGCGCCACAGTCTTCCCTCAAAATTTTCAGTGGATGGACAGCACTTATGTAAGAGAAGGCTGCACAGCACTTGCCTATCAAGCTGCTAGTCATATGACAGTGGGACAAAAGGTGATATCAAATCAATATTGAAAGATCTTATCCCTATTGATCACCTGTTCTGATTCTTTCCTTTTCCAGGTCGTGATATGGCAAGCACCACCTTGCCTGGCTACCCACCCCATGTTCCTCCAACTGGACAAGGCAGCTACCCAACCTCAACTCTTGCAGGAATGGTTCCTGGTAAGTCAGAATTCAGTAGTGGTGCACACATGTTTGAATGGTACACTAGCATTGTAAGAGCTTTCACAGCTGGCTTTGCTTCTATTAAGGCCTATTCTTTTCATAAAGAAATCATCAGGTGCCTATAACAAATGTAGCTAACAGCCCTTTCTGTAATGTATCTCTTTCCCCCGAGTAACTGATTCACTGCTGCTATGGGCGACTAGCTATCTATAACCTATGGCAATTAATTGGTAATTAATTAACCTTAGTATTCATTAACTAATGTAATTATTTTCCAATGACCCGTGCAGATTATTATGCACTGCTCATGGCTCAGGATATTCAGCTATCCGCTAACTTGGGGTCACACCTTACCTTCTATCTAAAGCCAGGGCATCAAACTGAAAATCGTCAATTGTAATTTAATACCCGCAGTTTTTGGAGACCTACTGTCCATAGCCTAAACTAGCTAAGAAGTCAGCAATGATTAACAGCATTTCAGGAAAAACAAACTCTTCATTTTCAACAACCAACCACTTGCCCACCTCCTGTTTGTAAGATAGTGCTGCCAATCCAAGAAACTATCTACCTACTCCTACATCCAAAGGCAAACTGTTTCTTTGCTACCCAGTGCTTTTGGAGAAATACCTTGTCTTGGCAAATGGATTCTCCCAGTGTTTAGAGAGAAGAGAGGACTAGGGCAATTGAAGAGTTTATTTCCCTAGGCTTTATTCCACACTCCTCTGGTGACAGTTATCCCAAATAGATAAATGAAGAGGCAGGACTTTTTGTTTCTCGGCCATGGTTGCTCAGAACTTCACCTGCCACTGATTTCTGTTTACGTTACTGCCCTGAGTTGTGAGTCATGACAGCTAATCAGCAGGTACACAGTCCATTCTGCAGCCTCTGCTACCGGAGGGATGACTCCAGAACTGAAGCAGCAGAAAGCTGAGAACAGAAAGCTCTTAAATCATAATGATATGATTGTCCAGGGCTTATAAGTGAAAAGCCTAACTTAACGCTCATCCAAATCTCGGAACAGCTAGCTAAACAAACATACACTGCAGCGAGGACAGTGAACATATCACAGGTAGGAAATGTTTGCAGGTCAAAGTCTTGATACCTTTAAATGACAAATCACTGCTTATATACCGTGAAGTACTGGCTAATACCTATGGTGACATTCCAGAGCTAACAAGCTACCTACCGGTTATGATCCTATGGCAGAACAAAATCTCAGGCTATGCTGTGAAGATGATGTGATTGACTTCCAGATCAGGAAAAGATTGTGGATTGATCCCCTCCTCACCCCCACTTTAGTCCCTTGGTATAGTTGACCAGCTTGCTGAACTTTTGAGGTGGTGCGGAGTTGGCAAATTTTAGGGCATCGCTTTCTACACTAAATTTTTCAGGGAGATGGTTTGCCTCCAGAATCAGAGAAGCACTAAGACAATATAAATCAATTAAAAACCCACACACAGTAACAGTAGATAGACAGTTGTCAACGTTTAAGTCAGTTATATGTCAAAACTTACAGAAGCTCATGGCATATGGAAATGATTAGTAACACCAAAATAGCTGCCTCTTTGAATAGGTACTTGCGAAAAACAGGCTCTTCTCAGCTTCTAACTGTTCTCAACTTCTCAACTGTTCAGTGACGGCTATGTGAGTTTAACATCCTCATCACAAGGATGATACCGACATCTAAACTGGGACAAAAATTTTAAGACCACTAATCACAGGGGTCACTTATCCAAGAATAGAGTATTTCAGCTCCTTGATGTGGAGGCTTCTTATCTCTCAGACAGCAGTGTCCCCAAAACCACACAAATACCCCCAAAAAGAAAAGGAACAGGATGATAAAGAACACAGTTGAGTTTACTTAAAAAAAAAAAAAAAAAGATTATTCAAGTCAAATGGATATCTTTATGTTAAATCTGATGTCAATATTCAATTACAGGAAGTTTCTCCTGTGGCCTACTTGGGCATCCTGCAGTAGTTACTGCATCTTTCCACAGAGCATCATGTTCTGGCTGTTTCAGTCATACCCCACGGGTCAGACCCAGCCTGGAAGCCCTTCTACTCCTGTCTTCTAATGTGACTGAAGCCAACAAGCTGGAGATAAAGACGCTTCCTGGGAAGGAACATAAGTCTTGGCTTTAATGGGTCACACTGCAGATCTCTGCAGCCACTACTCTCTGTCACGGGCCAAAAGTGAATGCGTGGGGAAGGGTATAAGAATAGAGCAAGCACGTATCGGTACTTTCTCAAAAGATGTCCCACCCTCCAACAAGTTGCAGCTCAAAGACTTCCTAAACCAGACTTAGTATCTTTCTATTTAATATTAAACACCCTCAATAGGTTTTTCCTCCACAAATTTAAAACACTGTCTCTTGAACCCATGTAAGCCTTTAACATCTGTAGCAACCTGTGGCAAGAAGTTCTGTAGCTTAACTACATATTGTGTGAAAACTACCTCCCTTATTTGCTCTGAACCTGCCACCTGCTAGGCTCACTTCATGCCTCATGGTTTCTGTATTAGAAGACTAAACGTGCCAAGATTTAAATACAGATACCAAGAAATACTGTTAGTAAAGGTTCCCAGAGCACAGATTGCACAGAATATAGGCCTCATGAGATAGATCCTCTGTGCTTGCTTGCAACCTCTGTTAAGAGCCCAGGTTGAACAGAGAAAACAGATATGATATTCTCAATGGTTTGTGACATGACCCCAGGCCAAGAAAGATCAGGGGTCAGTCCTTTAACTACACTGGAAACAAGAAGCCAGCAAGATAACCACTCAGGGAGTATCTTTAAGAAACATACTAGCATGCAAACAAACTTTACTGTCCAGATGTGAGTGAATATGAGAAAGAGGCTCTGTCTTCTCTAAATAAAGATGCAGAGCTAAAAATAGAACTGGTCAGAAAGCAGAATTTCTAACCCATGCAAAACTCTCATTTTTTGACATTTGTTTTCATCTTGCATTGGGATGAGGAGTCAGAATCTTGAAATAGTTCAATTTGCAAACATCAGGATGAAACATTTCACTAATGACAACATGTTCTAGATGTCAAGACATATTAAAATAATAGAAGTGTTGAAAAGAAATTAAATGAGATATGAGAGGCAAAATGAAACAAAACAAGAAAGTTGAAACATAATACTTTGTTTCAATTTGCAATCATTTCAGAACTTTTCTTTCTAAAACTCCACTGAAGCTGACAAGCTCGTGCAGAACATTTCCATTTTGATGAGACAACATTTTCCAGTGGAAAACTCAGTCTGAGAAGATTGTTTGACCAGTGCTAACCAAAGCTGCTCTGTTCTATCCATGACAACCTTTCACTAGACTTTGACTTGTATAGTCTAGAGAAGAGCTTATCTCCAGTAGCAGTACATCCATGCAACATGGTCAGCCATGCATGCAAATGTCTTTGAGATTTATGTGGATGATGTGGTAAGAGATATACACTGCATTTGCCCTTGCCTGTAACTTCAGGTCCCAGGCTGTAGATGTGGATGAGAGCCAGCAGGCTCTGAGCACACACGCTTGAAAAAGCAGGGGTTAGGCACTCAAAGAGGGATGAATCAGGTATTATGCTACACTTAACCTATGCGTCTGAGCACAGGTAACAGAGCACCTTTGATCCCTGTCTCAATTCTTCCTCTTTCCCAGAAAGGCCATCAAGTTGCTGCAAAGTGTTTTGGTGAAGTAAGCATCCACTGAAGGGAATTGCAGTTTACACAGAGCAGTGTAGAGCCTGCAGAGGGCTGGTGATGGCAACGGCAGGGAGTCGTTAAACAGAATCCAATGTTGATGAGGAAATTACACTTGTTTCATTAGTGATCGGGGAAGGCGATAGCTCAGTTCCTCTTGGTCACAGTTGAGCTCAAAAGCTCATTATCCCGCTGCATGCATGCTTTCACTCCTCGTCAATAAACACTGTTTCCAGTGGCTGCCCTCCCTCCTCCTCAGCTCTCCATAGCTGGGGCTCTTTCTCCTCTACTTAACCCGTGCCTTAAGAACACAATAAACGGTTTAGGGTGACAACTCAGAAGAGGATGAGAGAGAAGCCTTGAAATACCAGAACTTCTCCCCATGTAGAGAAGTGATGTTTATATGAGGTATTTCAAAGCAGAAATCTTATCTGAATAGGTTTTTTCCTTCTTTGGGGGGCAAACTCATTCCAGTATATCCCACAGGTAAGTCATTTCCACTAGAGAAATCGCTTTTTGCATTTGCATCCTACCCCACAGTATCTTGATCACCTTAGCAGGTTTCACCTATTCCTTCCTAGCTAGCTGTGAGGATTTTCAGTGCAAAATGTTTCTAGATACGGAAACATGCTGAGTTATTATCATTAAAACAGTATTTAGCAAGGTCTGTCATACAAAATGAGGTTTTATGCTGAAACTAAAAACTACTGTTACTAAAATACCTTTGGATGGTGATTGTTTTTGATACATACACATTTTTGTACTGACTACTTTATTGTTATTACAGTTATTACCCTGAGTGTCTTTAAAAAACCTGGCTGAACAGATTCTCCTCAAGTTTAAACTAGTGCAAATCCCCTGACTTCAACAGACTTCATTTCCCCCATCTGAGAATCTGTGGTTTTGGCTTTAACTCTCCAGTGAGGGGAGATTTGCAGAGATTACAGTATAATTAATTGACATTTCTTTGGTAATTGTATCACAGGCATCCAGCTCGTCTTGCATTGCCTTCTTTCCCTACTCCATGGTGTCTAGCAGGAACCCCAGGTGCTTTCCAAACACTTCTGCCGTAACAACTCCACCCCCGCCTCAGGGCGGACCAGAAGCTAATAGTCATGCTGTTCTTTCACTGTCTTCTAAGCGCGTAATGCCTTTCAGATGGCACTAATTGCCTCCATCCTGTTGGTACTGCATTAAATTGAGGTTATGAACAGTTAATGGCACATTTTTACTTAACGGAATCATATATTTTTAAGTTTTGGGAGATTGATTTATTTTGAATGCAGCACCATACCTCCTCAGTTACCAAATATAAGTCCCTTAGCCCCGCACAGCCTTCTAGAAAACAAGGAGACTCAGTTTCTTATGCACAATAAAATTCAATATTTAAGAAGACTCTACAACATTCAAATCTTGGGTCAGTAGCTTATTAGATCACAAAGCTTACAAGTATTTTGGTTTGGACCCATTTTACTGAATATGACAAAGGGAGCTGTGGCCCAGCTTGTCTTTCAGATTCATAATAACACCTAAAACAGTAATCATTAGAAAATTATTTTCTGAAACTAGAATTCAGCCAGTTTTCTCTGTAACTCACTAACTAAGCATAAAGGTGGGGTTTATCATATATGAATCACTTTTCTAACTAACACCATCATATAGAGTAAGAAAGAAAGCGTGATTCATATGTTTTCCATTCTGTTTTATCTTTAAGCCCACCGTACTGTCAGAACATTTCCAGTAATGAACAGTACTCTTCACAAATACATCGTTATCCTCAGTACCCTACAAACAAAACTTAGCAATACATACTGTCATCAACAACACTGCTGGTTCCAATGAGTTTATTGTGAGCTTGTCCCATCAGACTCACATACCTGCTGTCTTGATGCTATTGGAGACACTTAGATTTTATTTAAAAGCAAGCTGATAGTTATTCAAAGAAAAAGGTTGCAGAAGGCAACAAAAAATAAACCAGTTTTTTTAATTTATATTATTGAATTTCATTATTTTAAACTAATTTATTGATTCTGAAGATGGCAATCTCACGATTTTTATTTGTATGGGTAAGTAACTTTGCACTGAACAAACACTACAGTGTCCTGAAGGGCACAATCCCAGCTGGGCAAGGAAGCTAGATACACTAGTTTTCCTGCTGGCATACAGATTCAACACAAACACTAGCTTAATATAATAGCAGACATAAATCTTCATTCTTAACTGTATTTCACACCTTCCTTGCTTTCTTCCAGGGAGTGAGTTCTCAGGGAACCCCTACAGCCACCCTCAGTACACAACCTACAACGAGGCCTGGCGGTTCAGCAACCCTGCATTACTAAGTGAGTACCTCTTTCCCACAGCACACCCCCAGCCTCGCGCTCCTTCTGTTTGTCTCTTTGTTTTCTTTTCTTTGGTTTTTTTGTTTTGTTTTGTTGTTGGTTTTTTTTTTTTAATTTAGTTTCTGAAGAGGTCTTTCAAGTATTTGGCCAGGTGAGAGGCCTTTTTCCTCACTCTCCAGTCCCGTGCCTACATGGGTATATACTTCATGTGTGTTTTGTATCTGTTCTGAAGCCGATCTGTCTTGTGTGAGATGGTTCCGGATTTCAGTTCAGCTCTGTCTTCTCCATGGCCTGCATCCACAGTTTATTCCAGATGAGATCAGAAGTTAAAATCAGGTTCTGCTACTCACTCAGGCTGCAATCAGCATACAAAGTCTGATTAAAAATCCAGATGAGGTTTCACTCCTCTCCCAAGCTAAACCCACAGTCAGTTCCTGGGGATCTGGAAATCCAATAGAACCCAATCCAGTTGAACCCAGTGGAACAGTATCCGGAGTGGGAGACATCACTGGAGGAGGCTGCATCACTGGGTTTAGAATAGCCAGTAGTTTTCTTTCAGGGATATTTCCATCCAGTGACTCTAACATGCCCAGAAATAGTCAGGGCTTTTCCAGAGGGGGAAAAAACCTCCCAGAAGACCATATCTTCTAGCACAACATTTCTTTGCAAAGGAATAGGAAAAGATTTATTATGTGTAAAATAAATCTGCTGTGATTATTACCTACGTATTTACTGAGATTTAACAACTGGATAATAGATGCACATTTTAATCCACTGTTGTTAAACCTCAGTAAATGTGAGCTTAATAATCAATCACTATTTAACACACATCCAGTAACCATCTAGAGAGCTTTCATGCCAAATGTGACCAAAATCACAGGCAACAGAACAGTGTAATTTTGTTTCATTTCTCCCCTCCCGGTTTTAGAAGTGACCTGCTATACTTTGTTAGGTATGCTGAGAACGTCTGGCCCTGACACTTTCCTTGTGGCCGCAGATCAGGTGTGGCGTATTTGTGCTGCAGTGCTCATGGGCTTCCGTCTTGGCAACTTATTGATGGTCAGAAGGAGCAAAAGGACCTCCTTCCTGCAGAGGGGCTTCAGAGCCAGAGACCATGGTAGTATCTATCCACTGAAATATGGCTCTAGGCTGGCTTCCGCTAATTGCCTTTCCCTAATCTCATCAAGAGCTGAGTCCCCAAGTTAGTTCTTTTGGTTCCTTTCCTTCCTTCCTTTCCTTTCCAGTTCTCCTTTGTTGCTTTTCTTTGTTTGATTGTTTTAATTTTTTTTCTTTTTTTTTCTTTTTTTTTTTTTTTTACTGTTTGTCCTTTCAACCAGTCCATTCTTCTCCTGTGTTAACTTTCAGGTTCCCCTTATTATTATAGTGCCACATCCCGGGGCTCCGCACCTCCCACTGCTGCCGCTGCCTATGACCGCCACTAGTTACCATGGAAACCACATGAAACTGCAGGGCGACAGCTTAGGCCTCCACATTGTACCTGTCTGATCACCTCCCTCCATCCCTGGGAAGGGTGAAGAGACCTTCTCCGTTCCTCCCCGCAGTCCAGTTCCTTCCTCTTCGCCACAAAGGCGCCGGAGCAAGCGCTCAACACATAAGACTGAGACCCCCTGCCCTCTCCCTGCCCTCCGCCCCAACTGCTCCCCCCATGCCAGGAAGAGCCTGCGGCCAAGTGGCTTCTCCTGCGGGAGCCCTCCACCGTGCCTGGGCAAGGCCCAGCCACACGAAGCCCCCTTGGCTTCCAGGACTTGAGGGGGACTGGGAAGCAATGCAGCTGGCAACCATTACCTTACAGGACCCCCTTCTGGGAGTGGTAAGGCCTGGGGGAAGCAGGGGAGAACGCCGCTCATGAAACACTGTTCCCCAAAGATATGCTCTTCTGTGGTGGACTCTCAACAAGTGTAACAGCTGTGATGCTCACCCTGTTTCCCGGGACAGAGGGAGCAGTCTGGCTAGAGCAGAGATGGCAGTACAGAGACACGGCCCATCTGGCAACGAAGAAAAGGACCAAGTAACTATCTGCACCCCACGAGGGGTTCTCTGTGCACCTCATCCCCACTCTCCAGCGTGGCTTCCCCATGGTCGGCTGCACCCCGCGCGTGGTGACTTTGCAGGCCGGAGTTGGGAGGAACCTCACACATACACCCGCAACTTCTGTGACACACAATCAGCTCAGACAGGAGGATGGAGCAACATTTACAAACCAACCGACGAAATGAAGAAATATATAAATAGATATATAAATATAACTGTGTTTTTATGCTTTGTCATGAAGGTCTGTAAAAAGGAAAAAAAAAAAAAGAACAAATCCCCAATTTTCTAAAAAACCCAAGCAAACAAAACCACAAAAAAACCAAAATAATAATTAAAAAACCCTACAAAAATAAAACTCCAAGTCCCATCCCTCCCCGCCACCTGAATGGCAGACGAGTTCCTCTGATGTTTGATGCTCCTCTTTCACTCTAGGGTTTTGTTTCCTTTCTGTTTTGCACTACAATGGGATGGTGGTATTGGAGAGGATTGGATGCCAGCTCCACCCCGTCGCCTCCTCCTCCTCCCCCTTTCCCAAATCCTGTCTCTGGGGAGCAGTGTGGACAAGTCACATCTGACAAAGTTACCAAACACATCAGTCGACAAAAAAGCACTCTGAGTCAACAAACGTTTTCCATGTCACTGGTTGGCAAACAAAGAAAACAAGCCCAGCTGCGCTCTAACTGCGCTGTGTGGTGGAAAGGAAAGTGTGGGGCTTCACGTGGGCCCATCTGATTGCCCTCTGGACAGCTGAGACTGAGACGGACAAATTCAGGATTGGCTGGGATTATTGCTTGGTTCCCTAGCCCTTAGCTGCCGCTCCTTTTACCTTAACCCCTGTACCCGTGACGACTTCAGTTCACCCACATCCCAACTTTCACAATTTTAGATATGCCCAACACCCATTCTCCAGATCCCCACGGCCGGTGACAACAAGCCTCATTATCTGTGCCCAACACGTAATTTCCTCACAACTACAGCCTTGCTATATGGGCCCCCTTCGATTCCCAGTCCATCTGCTCATACACCTACTAATTTATAGGCCTCCATTCAAATCCATATGCCTGCATCCTACCAGCCAGTCCCAACATACAGCCCCATTCATCTTCAACTCTATATTGTGTACCCGAATATTTACCCCTTACCCCAAACGCTCACCTGATGACTCTGTAGGGATTCTCTGTTCTTTTTGGTTCCCAAGTGACTGGCAAACACCGTTCTGCAAAAGGCTAACTGTCAATAGAAATGCTTATTACTCCTGTATTGTCAGCAAACTCATAAACTGTTCCTTGCACTGACACTTCCTAAAAAATACTCAAAGAAAACATGAAGGCAGCTAAAGCCTGTCCCCAGGGCATCAAGTCTGCCGAAGTAGATCCTTGTTGTTTTAGAGAGGTGATAAAACTTGTGGGCTACTGTCCATGGACAAAGACAGGATTGAGAATCAAACCCCCAAAGGGCATAAAAGTGAACAGCGGAGCAATCTGTACAGCCAACATTATGTATAAAATCCAAAGTTCCCAGCCTCAGAGGAGATGTGGTTGTGGACTCGGTATTCTGTCTCCAAGTTTAACTTGTATGTATGAAATCCATCATCGGTAAACAGCTGTGTTGATCCCAAAGGCCCCTTTCACCTAACACTTTTAGCCCTTGCATGGCTCTAGCTGATTATAGGTCTGTGTCTTTAACGGGATGCCCAAATGGTAAGGGTATTTGGGGGGGATGTTTACATTGAAGATATAGAGCTAAAATCTGTTCCTGTACAGAATAAAATCAAAGAGGTTACTCCTGATCTATTAAAAGTGTTATTCTGCACGTCTTACCTCTGAGTAGTCTGGTGCGAAGAGCAGAGTTGTTATACTGTCACCAAGACCAGAATTAGGCACGTTATCTCATCTTATTCTATACGAGAGAAAAATTCTGAGTAATTTCTAGAAATTTACTTTCACCACTCCTTTTGTTTTCCTCCACAGACACCAGATAGATGCTGGACCCTGTTAGTAAAGTCTCCCTTTTAGTCTCTGAGTAAAGCCTTTGCTCTACTTGTGCACCACCCAGTTTCACTCAGCAGGTGGTCGGGGCAGAGGCAGTAAATCCCAGGCCCAGCAAGGAGAACCTCCTGGGGAGGCTAGAGAAAAGGAGACTGTCACTTCTCACACTTGGCAACCTGCAGTCCAGCGGCCACCTCCAGAGAAGCTAGCAGCTCAGAAATGCTTATTTTTTATAATGGTGTTTCGCTACGCCTGAGACACGAGCTAGGGCATGAAAGCAGGATTTGGTTGGCTCACTCATGGCTGGCTTGGTATGACCCTTGGACGGCCAAATCCATTATTAGTGTAACTCCACCAATAAAAGAGGATTTCCACCAGGCATTGGATTGGTCTGGAAAGTTCCTAAGTACGGCATGTAGTTTGACCAGGAAAATTAAAAGGAAAGCAGAATTATGCGAAGGACTGGGCAGTCTAATCCTCTTCCACCACCATCTGTAGACCCCCATGCGAATGTACTGAATTACATTTGCCAAAGAGTTTCTTGTGTTGGTTGTTTTGATTTACAGTTGGTGGATGCATTGTAAAGCAGTATTATAGCTAAAGTCTAGTAGCTGACACGGGGATTTATGTGGTGATATTATGCAGAAGAAAACCATCAATATTCATATAGATTCCATTAGACTGGACTATGCAGGAAACGCAAAAATTCTACCAATTATTTAATATTATGTTATTTGCAAAAACAATTGCTGCTTTGTAGGAAGATAATGTGTGTAATGTGAAGGCAATTCCTCTTGTATATAAGTTCATCTCCATCTTCATCATGGTAGTTATTAAAACAGCCTCGTCTCATCCTGTAGATAAGGAACACGCTGTCTGTACTGTGCAAGTCTCGTTGTGCTCACTGAAAACAAAACAATGTGTTCAATAAAGCACAGCACAAATCCAGAACCTGAGGGAACAGCCAAATCTTGGAAGGACCCCTTCCCCAACAGGCCAACAGTTGCTTTGTTATAGGTGGATTTTTTTTTTTTTCCCTTTAAAAAGTTTTACAGGAAAAAATGAAAAAGAATTGGAGGAAGAAATCACTGTGCAAAATCCAGTGAAGTCTATGACTCACATCTCTCTCCTCCCTTCTGTTGTCTCTTCCCTTTATCCCATTTCTTTCTCACTCCCTCCTTCCATTCCATTTCTATTCCTTGCTTTTATTATTCTTCATTCCCAGTGCACTTTTCTATCCAGAGAGGGAACAGCATTACTGATAGGAGAGCAGGTATCTGGGACGTCAAACTCCCCAGTTCTCCTTGTGGCTCGAGAGAAGCTTTGTCAAGTCCAGTTCCCCCGCTATGCCTCAATTCCAATCTTCTGTAAAATGGGGAAAACAATAGTTCCTAGTTCACAGGGGGATTGCGCAGCTGAATTAATTAGCACCGGCTCAGTGCTTTGAGATCCTGGAAAGAAAACTCTACCAAAGTGTTGTGTTATTCTGAATAATAATGAAAGTTTCCATTACATTTCTCTCTTTCCCTTTTTCTCACAAATCATTCTTTGTTTCTTTATTCTTCCTCAGTTCTCCCTTCACTTCTTTCTTCTCCTGTTATTCTTAGCTCTGCTGCTACATTTGTTTTATCTAATGGACCAAGCAGAAATGTTGTGGGACTGGATCTCACTTCTGTCACCATTTTTTCTTGGGGGAGGGATGTCGTGAGTTCTCAAATGCCATGCTTCACTGGAAGCAACAGGGACCATGGCATTTAAAACTGGGTAGCACTTTCCAGGTCTGTTCTCTGAAGCTCCCATGTCCTTTTGGCCCAATGGGATGTGGGGCAAGTCCAGGGGAGGGTTGCGCAGCATTAAGGCTGACACCCTTGTGACCTGTAAATCTATTGGGGAGGGTTGGCGGCAATGAGCCCTGCTGTGGAGACCGGGCCAAGCCTGCATGCTTTGTGACCCATCGGTAGCGATGATTCAAGTTCAGAGTAAGACTACTTCAGAATTAATCACAATGTGAATGTGAAGATGTTAAACAGCAACGGGAAAACAAAAAACCCTCCACCTCTTTCTCCTCTTGAGCATATAATTATATATGCACATAAACGTTTTTCTAAAGGAATTTTTGGTTTGCTGAACTGTTGGAAAAACCCCACCTTTTCGTCCCTAAGGAAAAGCACCCCTCGAGGAAAAGGAATAAGAATCATAGCTGCCCCCTTTGGCACTGACAGAATGAGGTCTTCTAGAATGAGGCCTTCTGAGGGACCCCACAAATACCAGTGTGCTCCTTGGCTGGGCCCAGGACAGTGGCAAACTTGCAAAGCAGGAAGGAGGGACCAAACAATGACAATTACAGAACTGAGAAAAAATCCAACTGTAAGCATCTCTGCCGATGCTCTCTGGGCTAAGCTAGACATGAGACTGTGGAGGGGAGGGGGCCAGTGCCAGGTGCAGGGTCATATCCATTCTAGGCTGCTGCAGCCACTCTTGGCTTTTCCTCATCGCTTCAGTTCTGTTTGACTCTTTTACTTTTCTCTTTTTGTGCACATGAGAAATAAAAACAAATTTTTTTTTTGGTATGTCACTTTCGTGGCTTCTGGCTTGTTTCTCCTTCCCTCTCCTTCTCTCTCCAGTGGATTCCCCTTGAGGTCTCCAGGATGTTACATCTGTTGCACCTAGCACCCTTCAGGCACCATGTAAACAACGCTACGATTGTGAACAACCACCACGCCGCGTGATGGAAGGCACCACACATGCCTGTGACACCTTACAGTACAATCCAGCCCCTGAGCCCCCACTCTGCTCCTGCTCATTGCCAGCAGGACTCCCTCATCTGTTGATCTCACTCAATTGACTCCCAATGATACATAACACATCAGGTGTCCCCAGGTAGTTCAGAAAATCAAAATGCTGTTGGGTAGCCGCAACATCAGAGAGATGTGGGGTACCCCAGCGTCCCCTTCTCCTCTACACCTGTTCTGTTGTAGCCCCAACTGGGGAGGATTTTAAGTCTTCCAGAATCATCCTTGATGCTCCATCAGAATACTGTGGGGGCTGTGCGCAAGCCCTCAGTTAAGGGAGGGTGGCTGACAGCTCTCAGGTCTTACCCCAACTTCTCTGCTACCCTGCTTTTAGTTTCATGAGGGGAATTCTGTTAGCCTGATGTTTTATTATAGCTTGCTCTCTCTTAATCTCTGTCTTGGTCAACTGGGGGGCAAAACCAAATGCAAAGTCATTAATAACACATTCTCCAAGCTATTCATCGTCCACCTAACAAAGAGCTAGGCATTATATTAAGGTATGATATGAACATAACAAATACTGAGGTATTCACTCAATTTTTCCTCGGTCAAGCATTAATTCTCCAGGAAGTCAAATGCAGTTTAAGGTCATAGAGGCGGAGTAAAAATGTAGCAAGGAGTCAGGCTAGGCTAAATCAATTTTTAGTCATTTAAAAATATTTTCACAACAGCTTATGAAGCCAGTGGGCCACATTTTCTGCTGGTGCATGTGTATCTTAAGGAAAGCCTGTGCAGAAATGCTGTCATGAAAGCAAATGAAGCTTTTGCTCATCAAGAGAGTTAAAACATTTCCTTTCATTTCAGTTTATATTTTCCCCTTGCAGTATTAATAGAATAGGCTGAATCCTCCAACAGGGCATTTTCCATAAGTGAAAGTCAATTTGTTGAAATCCAAACAGTCTGTAAAAGCAATTCAATTTTCACAACACTGCAGTAAAACTGCCTGGCAACTATCTTGAAGTTGGAGGCCTGGGGTTTCCAGGGTCCGCCGCCTGGAAGACAGACAGGCCCAGGATGTGACGCAGGGATAGGCTTGTGCTCGAAATCAGAACAAAACTGGATTCCAAAATTCTGAAATCTTTTATGTATCAGAATTATGTTTCTCTACTGAAGTTTAGGTCATAAGAATGAATGACTAGACTGACTAGAATTGAAGGAAATTACTAATGTACATTTGCTGTCAGAGGTGAAAGACGGGCTAAGAATCAACAGACAGATGCATCCGAAGAAAGCAAAATGTATTTTCAAAATTCATCCTGGTCAAATAATCTTAGAAGAAAGACTTAGAAGCTAGCATGATGATCTTATTTGTATCACACTTAATACAGCCGAGAGAACTGCACCCTGACATTCCTGCGTAAGTCTCCATAACTGATAGTTGAACTATAACAAAACTTGTGCAACTTCCAACAACATATGTATCTTGCAAAAAGAAATACTTGCATGAAAGAGCTATTTCTACCATTCCAACTAGTATTATGTTCCGTTAATAATCCTGCTTAATCAATGGGAGTTCTCAGTGTGATAAAACTAAAAAGAGCACCACAGTCTGTCTCCTAATGAGGAAAATGATATTGTAAGAGATTATGCAACACCAAGTAAAGAAATCCTCTTTATAATTACACTGACAAGAAAAATAAAGAAAAGTTTGAACATTCTGAGATGATGACAACCTTCTTTAAAAATAAATACATTCTTTAATGAGCTGTAGGCAAGGAAAGATAATACACATCTGAAGGTATTAATTGAGCTAGCAGATGAATTTATTGGACATACAATCAGTACTGAAAAACTTAAGGACCTGGGGAATTGCAAAAATGGCAGAACAGCAAACATGGCAACCAATGCTTTAAAGGAAAAAATAGATCCTGAAAACTGTCTTCTAGTAAAACTACACCATGATGCTTGTATCCAAAGGAAAATACTTTAAAATATTAAGGGAAGGATCAGATCACTAAACAAGTAGTGGTTAATGAAGATATGCATAGTAAACAGTCTGTACATAAATTCTTGTCTGCTTTAGAAAAAAAGCTGGGAATATCCTCAGGACAGTTACGTGATTCAGGAGCTGCCTGCAGTGAAGCAAAGGAAGTTTGTAAGAGCCTGTATTGCCAGCCCCTTGTACTCAAAAATGATGAACCAAGTACACACAAAAATCACAAGACTGACTGGAAATCATGTAATTTGTATATAACACCAGATACCATTTTGTATATATGTATATTTATATACATGTATATAAAATAAAAGCAAAAGAACTTTTATTTGACTTCTAATTTTAGTGTTCTCAAGATGTTTACAGCCACGTTACTAATTGTGTCTCTTCCACTGCAAGAATCAGAAATTCACCTCTTTTAGTGAAATGTGAGCGTCTCACGGCATCACAGGGACCCGGGGGTCTAGTGCTTTAGGAAGCCACTTAAACATCACAAGACCTGGAAATGGCCCTGTAACTCCTAGCAAGGCTGACAGAGCTGGTTTGATACCAAAGATTGTCAGAGACTTGGGTTTTTTCCTGCCTTCCACTGTGTGACATTTTCGTGGAAACTGCCCATCCAAAGCATGTTTGATCATTTTGGGTTCAAAACTCTACCTGCAAATTCATTCCATAACAGCTGCTTGGAGAGGACTTTTTTCCACTGTTCCTTATCCCTGTAGCAGGAGAACATCTGTTGTCAACCCTGGCCACTTCTTGCAACCCTTGCCTCTTGCCACCTCTTCCACCCTTTCCTTTAAGATCCCTTTCAGTACCTTGCCATTTCTCGTGCCCCAGGCATGTTGTCCCTTGGCATTGCCCCTCGTGAAAAACATGGATTCACTGTAACCCTCCTTCCTCATTCTCTGCCTCCTACCCTCTCAGGTATAAATCCTCCCATATTCCTTGTCATACACACTGGGGAGACCATCCTGCACCCCACATTCCCTGCTCAGGCACTATTGGCTTCTCCATGTGCCTCCTTCCCCCACACATTCAGAGGACCTTCTCTATCCTTACTATTTGCTGCTGCTCTCCACAGTCCCCTTTACTACCCTGACAGAAACACCAGGTTTCAGGACAGAGGCAACATCCATCTTTACTACAGGCAGCCTAACTTTCTGCTACCAGAGTTTGTACATAAATGCTGACCAGATGAAACTGAAACTGCCTGTGGCTTCCGTCCCTGGGAGACAAACTGTAAGGGACTGTCTTGACCCATGCAATGCATGGCTGTGGTTTAATCAAGAACTATGCACTAGTATTTGCTGAAGGATAAGCTTTCTGTTATGAGACGTAACAAAAATGGCTTCACTTCTAAATTGTCTCCTTTCAAAACATATTATTTGCATCAGAATTTGGCTGGCTTTGCCCCGTGCTTGTTCAAAAGGAGATGAATCATTCTGTTTTAAAGCGACACACCAACAATGAAATATTACAAACATAATGACTTTCAGCCTGAGACCAATTTCAAGCACACCCTGCTGAACACTTATGAAAGGAAGACAAACAAAACCTACACAGAAAACCCAAAGGGTCTAAGACTGAACAGTGTGAAATTTCAGATATAGTACCTCTGTGTACAGAAGAAGCAAGCATTTTTCCTCCATGTCAGCCTCCATCAGAATGCAGTTTTAACTACAGAGCTGCATTTGCCACTTCCTTAATATGCCAAAAATGGTTAGTTATAGTGCCTAGCTAAGAAGGCAGCTTCCACATACGCACTTTCCAGACTCATATATGAAAGTCAAATCATCATTAAGAAGCAAATCAATCCAAAGCTCCTTATTTTCATGCCCTTTCTTCAACATCAAGACCAGTAGTCTTTAACTTATGTTTTTAAAATCTCTAGTTTATTTTTAAGTAAACTGCTTTTTCCTGTAACTAGGAAAAGCGACCTTGTGGATCTAGACGCCCTATACTGGGCAGCTATTCTTCTACTGATTGATTTTTGTTCTTACTATTTGCTAATTGAAAAAGATTGAAAAATCACTTCTCTAGATACGCTTCAAATCTCAGAGCATGACATAAAATCCAGGAATCCAAATTTCTACCAAGCAATGTCTCGCTAACTAACAGTTAGCTGTCTAACCCATCGGGAAAGTTTATATATCCTATCCCCATGTAAGAATTGAGTAGAAATAGGATAATAGCTTGCTAACGCTATCAGCTGAGACAACCTTTTATCTCAAGCAGACACGGTCTACACTCACAAGTCCCAGGCAGACTCTGCACAGAATCATTCTTCTTAAATGTCATGGATTGCCAGTTTTACCTGAAAAGTCCTAAAGACAAAAAATAGCAGTAAAAGAATTGAGCCAAGGCTGCAAAGCTGGGTACCCAAAAGTTAGCAAGTGCCATAATACAGGAAGACCGACAGAACTCTGCAGGCAGCATGCCAGAAGGAACAGGAGAGAAATTAAATGAAGTTGTCATACTTTTTGCTCTCTAACTTTGTAGAGTCTATTAGTAACACGGGGTAAGATTATCACAAGAGGTTCGCACCACCATGAGCCTCGTACACTGCCACTCCCTGTACACTGGTCTCCCCTACCACCCACCTTTGTTCAGCAATCCATTTACATCATGCAAGTGTAATATGGCAGTAGGTTAAATTTGCTAATAAACCAGGATGTGAGCATGTTATACCTACTTAGTATTCAGTTTGCTCTTTTATAAATGATTTGGTAAAGAATCAGGCCCTCCTCTCCCTCTCTAGCTGACTCTCATCTGATTCTAATTCAATTTCTCTGCCTATTGTTTATTTCACCGCTCCCCTGTGAAGTGTCAAATGCTGATGTTCCGTCAGCCTAGAACTGTCGTTTATATTTGTCATTCAGTCCTTGTTAAAAAATAAAACAGGACTGCGCCTGCCTTGGCGCGCTCTGCCTGGGAATTCCCTGTGGTAAAATTAGTCCATTTAGATGGAAAGTTTTGTGTCACTCCCCTGTCTAAATTGGCAGATCTGGCTCTTTTGCAAAAACCAATAAACTGTGAACCTTGATGCATGTGTCAATCAAACTCGTCTTTCGTGAGCAAAGCCAGATGACAACAAAAGCTGGGCAGGCTCCTCCGATTGGTTCTTCTCATTTAGGCATATCAGGAGGCACCTGTCACTCCTCTGGCTCAGCATCGTGCTCAGAGGGACTCCATTCAGGGAGAGATGAAGCCTTATTGGGGGCTGGGTTGGGGCTGGGAAGGGAGGAAGGGGGAGTTCACCCTCCTCACTTTCAACACTATCTGCAGCTTGGCTCTTTCCTCACGGCTCTGGTGAGGGGCAAGGAAGTGGCATCACCTTTTGCACTAGACATGTTTTTTTCACATTTTAAGTGAAAGCTTTGATTTCTTAAACTATGCAGGTTTTCTGGTGGCTAAAAGGATGTAGCAGGAGCAGTAAATGTGACATCCCTGGGGCTCTTGGGACTGAGCCACGATACCACAGAGGAGAGAGAGAGAGAGGACGTATTCCAAACCCCTTTCCAAAGCTGCTGTGTGCACTCTGCCTACTTGGTCACCCACTGAGGAGGAGAAGCAGAGGGTATTTCTACCTCTCTGCTAGGCAAGGAGGGGATCGCAGACTGAGTGAATGAGGCCTTGCATGTCAAGGGAAGCATTTTTTATAAAGGCATGAAAGAAGAAGAAAAATGGCAGCAAAGAGCAATAGCTCACACCATGGTGCTTGGGAGGAGCTGGGGCACTTAGGAGCTGATGATACCTGTGGGAATGATCCCCAGAGAGATCTGACTTCAGGGGACATCTCAACTTGTCCAGTCTTCACTGGAAAACTCTAAACTCCGCTGTCTGCCCCAAAGAAGGGTGCCAAATTTTTATTAATTGTTTCTTTTGCATTCAAAAAGATAATTTAACCTAATTTTTCAAAGTGCAATCATTTGCATATTTGCATTAGCTTGCCACTGAACCATTCAAGAAACTTGTTCTTCCACAGAGCTGCTGCTTGATGACGGGTTTATGTTGCCTCTTCAGCACCCTGTCACAAACCTCATCTCAGGCACCTGCATTTTCTCCTTCTACTTTATTTTGCTCAGAACAGCTCTGCCATCATATGTCACTTACATTGTTTGCAGGTATCAATGTAATTGTCTTGGCAGTGCAGTAGCCAGCCAGTTCTCTCAAAACCAGAATATGGTACATGACTCATAGTTGCCTCATAAGTCTCATGAAAGTTTTGTGCTTTTGCTCCAGTTGCAGGATATAAGATGAAAATCTCAGCCTTCCTAAAACAGTTGTGAGTTCATTTGGTTCTACTGTCCAGTTTCAATTACAGGCTCAAAAAGAACTTAAAAAGAAACAGCAAAAAAGCTCTTTATGACATCTAAGCTCACGTCATTTCTCTTGCAGGTGGAAGAAAGCCATTCTTACTTACTAAGTGTTTGAGACTTGCCACACTGGGCATACACAGTACTGATTTTCATGTGAGAGATGAATCTGCTAAAACATTGACCAGATTATGCGAGTTAGCATTCATATACATGTTTGCTGGGCTACACATATAAGGTCAAAATACATCATTGTTTGGGGCCTTGAAAAGACTGCTAAAAGATTGCTTATAGCAGGCAGCTTAAGGGGTGCTGAATGAGTAGCATAGCCACAAGCTACAGTCATGGAAAGAAACATTACAATCCCTATGTCTTGTGATTATGAACCATATTACAACATCACCTAGAGATACTGAGATGATGACTCTGTGCATTATGTACTGTTCAAAAGTAAGACATCATTCCTGTCCTGACCAACCTACTTATCATTAGACAAAATAGAGAGGGGAAGTGAGTCATTCAGTGCTGCTCACCCGATCATTGACAGAAAGGGAATGACAAACAAATCTCACCAGCCATGCCAGCACACTGGATCTTCCTGTCCTTTATGCAGGTAGGAAAAAAAGCAAAGGGGGCCACCACAAATTAGCCCTAGCAGAAGGATGCTGGGAAGCAATCACTTGGACAAGAGGTGGCTGCTCAGACCCACCTCACTGATGTACTTTGAAAGGTTTGCCAGATTCTTGAGAAAGTAAGTGAAAGAAAAGATAATGAATCTTCAACACAGGTTTTCTACCTGCTGCATCCTTTTCTGGCAGGGGAATACATACACATAATGTAAAGAATGTCTAAGCAAATGAGTTGGAAAATGCTGTGACAAAATAGAAGAGAAACTTTAGGATGTTACACAGTGGAAAGAAAGTGCTAACAGATAGCTCACAGAAGCACACTGATAGCCCAAAGAATGGCTATAAAGCTATTAATGCATAAAGATGCTTGGCCAAGATTCCCAAAAGCAGCTTTCTAAAATATAACCCACATTCAGGGATCTAACCAAACACCACAACTTTCCCAAATCACTGACAGCCCAGCACTTGCCCGGTTCATGAGCATCTGTGCTTGTTGCAGATGCACTCAGGGGTGCAGTGAGATTTCCTTCCACGATTTATTCCCATCCCTGTACTCTACTTTGAGGATTCACTGGCCAGTTATCATAAGAAACTGGCCAGTATTCTGAACTGTATAATCTTTTGTTATCTGATTTCACCCTTGTCAGAATATTCCAAAGGCTCAGTTTCTACAGTTGTGACTAGGTCCTCAAAAGGGTCCAAATGTGAGCTAGGCATGTAAATATTCACAGCTCAGTATTTTTACCAGAAGACTTTGAGGAGCGTTCGGGACACTCATCTGTATATTACACACTGAGGTTTTTTGAAAATTTTTGCAACAACAATTGCTAAAGATCACTGAAAACCATCCATCATTTTTTCTGTATTTAATCAGACCTGGGCTCTAATTCTTTAAAAATTCTTTGCTCTAAGTTCATTAGGAAAATTTTCATCTGTTCTTCTACCAGCTCGGATACATATTCACTATCCGACTGCTTTTTAAGTTTTACTATAAATCAGAAGGAACTTAAATTACATCCTCTGCTCCAACTATTTCATTGTGCTCCCCCTTCTGTCTATATCAGGTGATCACTCTCACTAGATTAAGATTACAGCCTGTAGCAGGAATTCTCTTACTGCTTTGTGTTTGCACAGCAGGTAACATAGTATGCTCCTGGCCCACACCAGAGGTCTCAAAGAGCTGCCACAAAATAAACTATAAACAGCAAAATATTTGTTGGGAAAGGCCACAAAGTACCATTCGTGGGAAACATCCTGGTGGTGTTGAACATTTCTTCTCGTTGGAGGCAACTTCTCTGCCATTACTGACTTCCCAGAAAATCCTGCTCTAGGTCAAGGTGCCACTCGAGAAGTTCCCACCAAAAGAAGGGGAGAGAGAGTGAAAACAAAACTGAAGGGAACTTAGAATAGTCTTTGATTCTGGAAACCTGGCACAGTCTTTAGCAATATCCCCAATATTGTCCAGTGTGTCTTTCTATTTTTATCTTTGAATATGGATTGCCTATTTTGACCCATTATTGTTTGTTTATTCCTGAGTTTTACCTCTTCATATGTATTTTGCTTGGCTGATACAGAAAAAGCAAAAAATCAATTAACATTTTGATTTGTTCTGAGACCCGTTTGCCTTCACAAACTGAGACTAAGCACAGATATCACCTGTTCTCTCAGAAGACAGGGAGACACTAGAATATTTGGACACATGGTGAAGGATATGGCAGGGAAAGGCAGATGCTTATGAGGTTATATCACAGGGCTAGGCTTCATCATTTTTGTGTTCCATTCAGAGGTGACTGGGAGGAAAGGAGGCAAGGCTTTCTGGAGCCTTTCTGAGTGAGTCATACATCAGTAAAGATACTAGATTTGTGTCATCTCTGAAGTACAAGGGCTTTAATACAGGAAAAGCTTTGATGCATCTCTTTCCTTGCACAACCACTCAGAATACAGAGAAGTCGAGCCTGGATTATTTGGTTACATATGCACAGAACCACATGTGTGGGTTTTGTGCAATACGTATCTGTCTACTATAACAGTGAGCATCAGAGCCCACATTAAATGGCCAACCAAAAGCCTCAAAAGGCAGCTGGAATCTTACTACTGAGTTTGGTTTATGCTCCAGAACAGCAGAAGTGTTCTCATGCTCTTGATTTGCCAAAAAATTCCCCATGCTGCTAACAGAGGCGTTACATACTGACAAAAACCATACAGCTGCAAACTTTCTTATGCTCATTCTCCTCAGACAAAAGCGTTGTGATTGCAGGTCCTCTCACTTTGTCCCATTAACCCAATTTCAAAGTGACAAAAGTGTGGTGAATCTGTAAGCCACTATCTGGTTTGCTTAGCAAAGATGGAGAATGTTTTTCCTGACACTGTTTTTCCTGTTGCTCCCTAGGCACCCAAAACCAGTTAGTGGCCTGTCTAACACAGCTTGCTCCTAAACTGATCAACCTTGAAAAAGGAAAGACAGGATTCTAGTTTTGGTTAGAGCAGGGCCAACATAATAAGAACTATTATTTCTGCCATCTATCTCCATTGCATTATATCTTTCCCCCCAAGTGAGCTTTTCTTAGCCATCTCTTACCCAAAGGCTGAACAAGTCACCTAAGATACAGCCCAAATTGAAGAGGACAAAGAGAGAAGAATGGAGGTCTTTAGGAGGAGAGATGGAAACAGTCTGAAAACAAAAGCACTAGTCATCACCTTTTTGTGAACATGACCCATACCTACTCCATGGAAGATTTCATGTCCCTGGAATAAACATGGTGTGAAAGAGCTCCTTCATGCTATTCTCTGAGCTGCCAAAGTAGTAGACTACTACTCATACCAGTTTCTGCTGTGAATTCCAGTGTGACCCCAGTGTTTGAAAAAGCACAATACCGATAGCAAATAACTTTTTTATGCAATCAGTTATGGTCCTCAACTCGAGCAATGACATTTTACCTTTCTGTCCAAGGTCGCTACCTTTTCTCAGTCCTACAGCCAGATGGATGTTTATCTACATTGAGGCTGAGTCCCTCAGACTCATTGGAGAGCTCTTATCTAGCTCAGTTAATGCTACAATATTGGTATGACAACTTACTTGTGCTGCGCTAAAGACAGAGATCAACTCTACAAATGTCAGAGAGAATCTTTCAGTTCTGCTCATGGCTGAATATCCACTTGGTTGGGTAGTTAGCCCCCTGAATTTCATTTTACTAGCAATAGAGTTGGTTAAAGACAAATTGTGATGCAGACTAGTGCCATCTCTAGCAACACATCAAGGTCTCCTGCTTCTCTCCCAAGATCAGGTACTGGTGTTGCGTCTTAGAACACCTCTGTCAGGATCTTTAGGAGCAACAGACTTCCCACAGCTTCAACTGGAATCAGGAGCATACAGAAGGCACTCAGGAATCTCTTATCTTCAACTGACCACAATAATTCGTCCTTACAAGTCTCAATATGACTACAAAAAGCTCTTGTTTCTGATCAGACCGTTTACAACTTTCTGTAAACTTCCATTCCAAATTAATCACTACATAACGAAGCAAAGCATTATTATTGCTGTTATTTTCTCCACCAAGTATACAAGAATCTGTATCAAGTTCTTCCAGGCTCCAGGCAGAAATCATAGCTGAACCATTCACTCAAAGACCCTTCCAAATTCAAATCCCTTTTGTGTCTTCAGGAATTTTCTCTTTTACAGTTATGCCATTTTCTTACCTTTATCTGTGCTCCATGTAGTCTGTTGCTGTGCTGCTCAGGGCATTCCTTGACCTCTGCCTCACAGGTGTCAGGAAGACTTTTAATTGGAATTCAGCAAAATAGTTCCTGAACACTCCCCAGAAGCTAAGACAGAGGGTTCCTTAGCAGAACCAGACCCTGCAGGTCACAAGAACACAAGAAAAAGACGACACTTGATTAGATTGCAAAGCAGCAAATTCAAAGCTGATTAAAATTTTCTCCAACAGTTTGTATTTTTGACAGAGTGAATTTGTAACCACAGGAAGTTATCAAGATTCCAGAAAAGACTGGACAGTTTTATAGATTAAAAAAATAATCCAGAGTTGTTAGCATTCAACACGCATTCTGGAAAGATATGAACATTTCTGAGATTAAGCCAATTTGTAGATTACTCCCAACAAACTGCAGATTCTTCCTACATCTGCCCATTGCACAGTTCTTCTGCGTTCCTCTTAAGAATTGAGTAGTCTCTCCTGTTGAGGCTACTCCTAGACATGATAGACCAGACAAAACATGAGCCTGGCCCAGTCTTACACATCCTATGTTCCTAAATCCACAGATTTAGCAGTAAAAGCAAGGAAACTCAGCCTGCAATTCTGGCCTATAATTCTGATCATAGCTGTTGTTGCAAGAGCTGCATATTGAATAATTTGTTAGTCATCTGTCTTGCCATCCTGGATAGCTACCTGGTGTATCCTTGTTAGTTCTATATGCAACCTGCTTGGAGCTTACTTTGGTCCAGTTTGCCCCCACTATTTTATGCAGACTTCTGTTTTCAATCATTGGTTTTTCAACAACAAGAGTTTTTTAATCTCCATTTCACAATACAGAAAGATTTATATTGTTTCATTCTATCTTTTAAATATAGGGGTAATTTTTCTATTAAAATGTTTGTATTTCTGTCCCAAATGGTCAGTGACATAAGTGAAAATATACCCATTTACTCCATTAATGTGTCCTATGTCGTGTTCACCTGACTGGCTCAGGACAGCCTGATCATAACCATTTTTCTCAGACGCTTGATTTGCCTTCTGCATCCACCACTGTCAGTCAGAATTCTGAAGTCAAAAGAGTTACACTCATGTAAACAGAGTGTAAGTGAAACTGGAATCAGGCACTGACTTTTAAGATAGCTGTTTTCAAGTTCATTGCCACAGTTACCCCAGAGGAGACTCCTAGTGTACTATGATCATCTTGTCTGGCCTCTGATATGAGATGCCCATAAGGCTGCTTTGAATTAATTCCTGCTGTGGGTCCAATAGCTGGGGCTGAGTTCGGGCAATCTGTTTCTGAGGAACATTTGCTACCATGTATAAAGGTTCTAGTGCTGGAAAATACAGTGAACCTTAGCTAAAATATTTTGACAGGTGATTACCTGCACTGTTGGAAATACGCACATTATTTCTGGTTGAATTTACCTACTATCAACTTACAGCTGGTGGAGCTTGTCGGATCTTTGTATGCTATGCTGCAGAGCCTTTGCTACCAAACTATGTTCTTCATTTTGGTTCATATTTATAAACTGTAATACTACTGATCTTGTTTTTAATGAGATTAAAAAAACTTTTATAAATAATCAGCATTTAGGCTTCATATCTCTGTATGGAGACCCTCTATAGAAAGACACTGAACTCCTACCCAAGCACCTTTTCATCAACAGTGTTTCCGTTCTGTGGGATTGCAACCAACCTGGTTTTCTCTTCACAGATACCCCCAATTCAGACGGGTCCTTTCCAAGCACCACATACATCTCCCAAGTTTTCCGATTAAGCTCTGTTTGCATGACTTCTATGCAGAAAAATCACTGCTCAGTTATTATTGCCACCATTTTCAATTTGTATATGTTAGTTCCTATATCTATTTTTGTTTGTTGTCTTAAACTACAAAGAGCAGGTCCTCACCCCAAATAACGTATACTTTACGATCCCACATTAAAAATTGCTACACTGATGTGTTTCCTCCTTAAACCCATTATCTCAAGTCACAACTGTTATTTTGGATCCGCTCATCTCTAATGGGAGTATTTCTAGATTTGATCCCCTGCACTACAGATGAATCTCAGCTTTATTTACCTGAGCAACTACAATGGTAGTTACAAACCTGTTACAAAAGCCTTGAGAAGGAGCTGCCTGCACTGTTTCCTTGGAGTGATCATAACAAGAAAAGGAAAATAAAAGTGTTTGAAAAGAAATCTTTCCTCTACCCACTACTCCTTTGCATGGAGTACGCTTGCTCTTAGCGCAGTAACTTTAACTGGCTTTCTAATTGGCAGGAAACTTGGAGGTCCTACAAAAAGTCTTTCTCTTCAGTCCTCCTCTGCAGTTTGACTGTGCCAGCTCCCTGCTTGGTACATCTCCCCACCATCTCCCCACCCTGCCTGCTCCATTTTAGCACTCCAGAAGATCTGATGCTCAGATGTTCTCAGGCAGGGTGCAGGCTAGAGGTTTGACCCAACCCAGGGTAAAAACAACAACGTAACGACAACCATAAACAAGCAGTCAGTCTCCTCGATGCTCAGTTGCACCATTTTTACCAGATGAGAATTGTATTTTCATTTGTGTTATATCTGAACAAACAAAATAAGAGAGAGACCATCTACAACCACACCACTTGTGTTTCATCACCCCCAGTTTGAGGCTTGCCAGTCAAATTCAGTTCTGTTTCCAGCCTGTTTACGACATGGGCACTCATTTTGACAGCTGGATTGATGAAAGCTTTGGTCCCAAGACAAAAATGATGACTGAATGCTGGTAAACTGAGCCACAGTGGTCTGAGAAACAAAGGCAGGTGCCACTAGCCTCCAGCTAAAGGCTCAGGATAGCAATTTCAGAAATGCTGAGTTCTGACCTAATGCTGCTCCCAGTGAGCTCAGCAGGAAAGCTACTGGTAACTCTTCCCCTGATCTCCGCATTGAGTGGAACATTTTGGAACATCCTGCTCGCAGTGTAGGGAAGGCTGGGGGAGGAGACAGAAGTGAAGATGACACTAACGGAGCCTATTCTCTACACGTGCATGCAACCAACATTGCACAGACATACCTCCCTCTGATCAAGTCTTTAGTACACCTCTTTAGGTCACTTAAAAATTCTTAGGAAAGACATAATTTTTAATACCTATTTAATCTGTATTCAAATACTTTTGTTTCATCCAAACTGAGTTTCTTTCTGGCTTTGGTTGGTTTTAACATTATCCATGCTGTAGCACATTCATGTGAACACATACCCACATTTCTGCATTCAGAAGCTGTGAAGCCAGAGGGACTAAAATGATCATCTAGATTGCGCTGACTAGAAACTGAATCCATAAGCCAGAGCCATGACATTTCAATGACAATGTAATTACAATGTAATTTTAATTATATTCATAAGTGCCTCATTGTCCCTATCTTGGATGTGAAATGAAGTAACCTGAGATTGTCAAAGGCACCTTTGGGACCAGACACCCCTTTCTGATCCATACTGAGGGGAAATGGGGAACCCAAATCATTGATGTAACTTTGTAAGTTGCGATTCCTTCTTGGATGTCCCTGACTAGTAGACACAATGGCAGACCAATGCATTGCGAGGTGCTGGACACCACTCAGTACCTACTGAAACAGTATTTGGCATGTATCAGTATTTTGAGGGTTAACCAGATTTGTCCCTAGCTTCCCACTCACGTTGGTATGAGGGAGAAGTAGACACGTAGGCATTACATATGGAGGCTTCTGGCTGAGCTCCAGAGACACCACACAACAACTACTGGCTTTTACTTTTGGTATTTTTTTCTTTTTTTTTTTCTTTTGTTTTTATCCCCAAGCCATGGTGCAAATTGTGGTAAAGCAGCATCCTGACTCACATCTTGAGACAAGTGGCACTCCCTTCCTCCCCTCTTCTTCTCCCCATTGCTCTTCTGCATTATGCATCGTACTGAGTTGGACTGGAGGAGGCCAAAGAGGAATAGAATTTTTCATCTCCCTTTCATTTAATTTTTTAAACAATCTCCTCCACCTCCCCTTTCTTCTACTCCTCCTCTTCTTCATCCTCCCACCCACCCCCACCCTGTCCATCTCCCCTCATCGCACTCACACACCACTCCCCCCCTTTACCGGTATCCAACACTGTCAACCCAAACACATGATAAATTGCCCTGTCAACAGAATTCATTCAGGGACCAATTAATTCCACAGAAATGAACCAGGAGCCATCAGTTGCTGAAAAACTCCAAGTGCAGGGAGCGAGGAAGCTAGCTTTGTGAGAGAGAGAGAGAGAGAGAGAGAGGCTTGGGAAGTTAGTCTGACAGAAATTGGTCATTTAATGCTTAAGTGCACCGTAGACAGCCCTGTCATAGCAGCCGGCATGGCAAAAACTCCCCCAGTGCTTTATTTATTAATTATGTGGAGCAGCACGGGGGTCACTTCACTGTCTCGATACAGACTCATCAACTTTACTTCTTGTCACGGGAAGAGATCCCACAGCATGTGGGATAGAGGGCCAGGCCGTATCCTTACTCTGTCCCCTGCCATCCTGCCACAACACAGGCTAGACACAAGTTTGCAGGAGCACCCACCACCTGTGCCCTCGGTGAGAGTGGGCAGTGGCGGGCAGGGACACAAGAACAGTCAGAAGTGGGAGACAAGCCATTATCCTGCTGCTGCCCAGCTCTGGAGCAGAGGTGGTGGGAGCCTGGAGATTTCATTTGCAAAGCTTCCTCATTATCCTCCTTCAAATTCTCCTTAGCCATGATGCCTGCAAAAATCTGACAGCAGTTAGGCTGCTGATGTATTATGAGTACTGCCTATCCTGCTGATCAATAGTGTCTCATTGCTCCTTACTGTATTCCCTCAGCTGTCCATGCTAGCCGCTGCCTCTTGACTCATACTTGTAAGCTCTCTGAGGGCACGATCATCTTTTCCCTAGCATGTGAGTACAGCACCAGGCAATGCCAGATTCTGGTTTCTGAGAAGTGCTCCTTGAATAATAGTAACATAAATAATAATAATAATAACAACTCTATCCTTTTACAGAATCACAGAAAATAAGGCTGGAGTTGACCTTAGGACATCGTCAAGACCATGCCTCCACCAAGGCAGGATCAACCGTCATTAAAGTACTTCTAAACATTTTTGTCTAGCCTGTTTTTAAGAACAGCAATGAAAGTTACACACCTCCCTAAGCAATCCACCCCAGTGCTGCACTACCCCAACTCCCCACTTCACCCTGCTGTGTCTTTAATATTTGAAAACATTCACTTCACTCACAGAAAAAAATCAAGCCAGGCCCTGAGATATATCTCCACCTTTAAACAAGAGACAGAAATATGTCTCTACCATATGGCAGAGATTTACAAATGATGCATGGGCTGCCTTTCACATTCTCCTGTCTGGCTGAAAAACAATGGGATGTATTCTGGTTTAATCCAATATAACACGTATTTTCCAACTGGATCAGCAGAACCAAAATTGCATCCTCCATATAAAAGCTGAAGAATGCAAAGAAATCCTGGGAGTGGTGATGCTGCACTGGCGCTGCAGAGTTTAGGCCTCCCACTAGCAACTCTGCTGATCCAAGTGGCCTAGTGAAGAAGAAATATCTCTTCCTCCACACAATTACCGGTGTCCAGTGAAGAACTGCACTGTTGGAACACTTCCAGACTGCACATTATTTACTCTTGTGCCTGGAGACACAGACCTATACTTCAAAATTTTGGCTTCCTGGCCTGGATTTTCCCAGCCTTTGGGAATGTTCAAATATGAGGCTTAAGTGCATTTCTTCTGCAGATGTCTCTCTAAATTCACACTTGTCCCTCCATGCTTATCAGAGCAGTAGGGACACACAAACTACAGCAGAACTCCCAAGTTGGTGAATCACTGCAGTTCTATCTTGGCAAAAAGCTGTTGCCTTTACCTCTCCTGACCCCACCACAGTCTGCTGTAAAGAGGCACGAAATCCTTGCCCTGCCTATCATGGTACACAGAGGGGAGAACAGTCCTAGCAGTTCAGATAAACCCTCCAGCACATCAGGTAGCATATTAGATTTAGCTTAACACCACAAACTACAAAATGTATCCTCCTGATTTGGAGCTAACAGTCAGACCCTTCCAAAGCTTGGAGGACACCTTGGAGGGATATCCTAGGCTGCTCCCTTGCATCCTTGCCTATCCCAGAGGCCACCCTCCAGGATCACAACTCCACAACAACCTAATAGCAACCACAGGCCAGCTGACAAACTGGAATAACTGTAACAGTTTCCTTAAGAGAGAGATGTTTTACACAAGCCAGGGGGAGATATCTATTCTGTCCTCAAGACCCAACAACATCTCTAAAAAACGTATCTTGAACAACAAAAGCCAGGAAGCAAACATCTGCTCCAATTACAATCTGTATTTATGTATTTATCTATATCTCTACTTACAACTCCACTCTCTCAGTACTTATCCAGTAATGGATAAATCTTAGTGTGTTATGGAAGATACAGCCTGATCAGGAAACTCAGTTGACAAAGGACTATTTAAGTCACACGGGATCCTTACAAATCCCTTCCAAGATCAACTGTAGTAGTGTTTCTCAAGCAGGATTTAAGTGCACTTTAACATTCATTTCTTGCTAACAACCAATATTTCATAGAGAAATTTAGATAAAAATGTTTTCTGCTCTTTAGTTTCATATGAGAAGAGGATCTTTTATTTCAGCTAATGTGTAATGTAAACGGGCAAAGATGGTTTTAGCTGATCTGCAGGATGTACAGTCTGCAGTAACCTTTACCACTGACTCTTAGGTAACTGCCTGTGGTGCGAGTATGAGCACGCATGCAGAAATAGTAATCACTCCCTTCACTTTTGTAATCATTACAATATAGTATTAGTCAGAAAAAAAGCAGTCATTTTCCCATGGGGGAAAAAAACCCAGATTTGATAACCCCAGAGAACCCTGCTAATCCTGTTCATTTCATTCCTGTGCTTCATCTAAAAAGTGATGGGGAAAACAATGAATTTAAAAAGTGAAACTTAGGTATACAGTTGTAATTTGTTGGCCTTTATAAACCTCATATTTCAGATATTCAGAATGGGGAGCGTATTGCAAGCTAATTCTCTCAAGTTACAGCTAATATTCAGAATGGCACATTCAAGTAACATAATTTTCACTAGATGGTAACTTCTTTGTAATAAGAGCCATGAATGCCTAGAAACCACAAGTGACACCGTAAACCAAAACAACCATACTATATAACCAAACACTATATAACTATATAACCAAAACAACAGAAGAATAAATATTTTTAAATGCTCCTACTTGGTGCCAGAAATAAACTTCACCTTCACAGAGCAGGCATGACAGGAGAAATCAGATACAAAATCATTTTGATAGTGGGGGACCAAATAATAACCAGATCAGCAAATTTACTTTTGTCTTGGGACAGACTTTCTTAGGGAGATGCTGATCACCTTTATTGTCTAAAAAGATAGGCAATAAAGATAAAACCCACTCTGTGGAATGAAAGGATATTTTGGGCTTCAAGAGACATCCCGTTACAGAAGCACCCTATATTCTGCTGTTACAAGTTTGTTCAATACTGTGTCCTCAGGGAAGTCACTCTGCAGGCCAAAGAACTCAGTCAGTAGGTACCTGCACTGCAGCTCTGCTGTGGACATCATTCTATACAATTGCTTCCCCTCTGAAGCATGCATTTTTCTTACAGCATCATCTTCTGACAGTATGTGACAACGTACCTGCCTAAGCTAGAACGCAACACGTCATCAGTTCCCTGTGTGAAATCATCAAACCACTTCTCTGTATTAGGGATTACTCTGTAATGCATCTGCTCATGATTTATGAGGAGAGGTCTGGGGGGTTTCAGTGGGTACAGACCACCATCATCCACAGTTATGCACATCAAGGACACAGGCTTTGCAATAAAACTAGTACTGGCAAGCAGGAAAAAATATCATGTGATTCTAGATCAATGTGGACTGTTGCTGGTGCCTGTTCTTGGAAGAACAGCCTGCCTCTGCAAATCTGTAGACTGTTAACTTAGGCAACAGTAGAGGATGAAAAGCGGGATTTGGCTCATGAACCTTCTAGCAATAGGGGCTGCTAGCTGCAAGTGTTTAACAACTCAGAAGACAGCCTAAAAATCTCAAAAGCAAAAAATGTTGGGGATGATTGAGGGTTTCCTTCTTTTTAATCCTTTCACCTTCTCAGCCACATGGGTAGTAAAGTGCGATTCTAAAAAGGAAAGTTACTTTTTAATGTAATAATTTCTCTCCTGGTGCCAGCATTTAAATGAAAACATGCAACTAAAATATTACAAAGTCATCACAGTTTGATAACACTGGACTGAGTAATCACAGCCTTGGATATGCAGAGGGCTTAATATGCAGAAAGTGGTACAAAGATTGCACATAGTCTCTCCTTGTATGAGAGCTGCATCTACTCGTGATACCAAAACAGCTCTTCTAACACAGGGATTGCTGGACTCGCTCCCCAGAAGAGGAAGCTATTGGTAGCTTAAAGGACAGCAGAGAGCTCTGACCCTGCCTTACTTACTCAGGCCATTGTTTTCTTTTAAGCGGCTGTGTGGCTCTGTTCACTGTGTGCTGCTGCTCTCAGAGTATGGGGGTCAGTGCTGAGGCATCGTCACTACAACAGAATAGCTGCAGCATCATGGCACAGAAGAGTGCCACTGCCCTCACCCTCTTGGAAATCTCAAGCTTGTGCTTATTTGATTCTTTTAGGCTAGACTGAATGTTCTTCCTATTGATACAGCTGGAACCACTCAACACCATCCAGGTGGGCTTGCCAGTAGTTGTTCTTAAGTGCACCTATATCCACATGCCCAAAATGCTAGGGAAGGCAGGATCAATGATCAGTGCAGGACTGCAGGGACAGGCCCAGCTGGGTGCAAAGTACCTACTGAAGCCCATAAGGTCTGAAGGTCCACACATTCAAGGCCTATATGTGAGAACCTGGTGTAACAAGAAGAGAGAACTCCTGCCATAAAGGTGGCAGGAGCTGCTGTCATTGTGTGAACCTTGGTTTGGCCCTGGAGCTTACAATGAGTGCTTGTTTTCCAGCAGGTAAAGCCAAGCTGCCTTCACTGTCTGCATGATGAGAGTTTTCAAAGAGCACCTGAATAATTCAGGGAGGCTTTGATCTGAGTGCAGCTGTTTCCAGAGCCAGGTGGGAAGCAGCATTCCTGGCACTTCTCACCTCCTGCCACTTCTCCTTGACATCTGATCCTAGGCCAGCAGCTCTCCCAGCTCTCATTGTATTGGCAGCTCAGTGACGTGTTTGGTGTCAGTGGAGACCCCACAACTCGCTCAGCCCCGCCAGTCTCTCTCTCGGTGTGTGATACTCATTTACCACTTGAGAAGCATGGTGGGGCATGAGAGCACACACTGCTCCACAGGTCTCCTTTCAAGGATGGATGAGATTGCTCTTTGGGGAGAAAAGTTCAGTACGTCCACATCACCGCTTGGCTGAAATTTCCTCCAATCCAGAGGCAAAGGTCTCTGCAAGGGATACTTGGGGTCTATTTCTGGGTTGGGACAAAGTCAAAGTTAGGGTAGACCTTCTGTATGCAGCCATGACAGAAGATGACAAGAGCTTTCACTAAGCCTCTGTGGTCTCCTTGTTGCTCCATTCCTTTTTCAGATAATTCTGCATCTTGAGTCAGGCCTTATTCAGCCTGTCAGGGTTCATCTTGACCTTAACAGGATCATCTGTGATTTACAACAGCCCCACTAGGAAAAGAATCTGGTCCTTTAAAGCTACAAGATACATGCCTTTCACAGAGTATTTACACTTTCTGGTGTAACAGTGACTTGATGCTACACCAATGACTTGATTTTGTCCAAGTACATGGAGAACATATGTTGAAAATTAATTTATACATGTTGACTTTAACAACCCAATTCTGGATTTACGTCGTCATGAGGAAAGTGAGAATCAGAGCAAATGTGAGCAGATGCATTCAGCATGACAGAGTTGGGTTTTTTGCTTGGTCGTGTGGGTTGTGGGTTTTTTTTTGGTTTTGTTTTTTTTTAACAGTCACTTTCCTATGACCACTCTTTAAAGTATGTTTTTTTCTCTCTCTGACTAAACTATAAACTACTATATGAGCCATGAAAGTTTTTCTGATGTCAATTTATCTCCCTATTGATTTGTAGGCCTGGACCTTCACTGCGCTAAGAAGCCAGTCTGCCATTCTATCTTCCACTGGACTGTGTGCATGTTCCAACCCAAAGCGATGGGTATGAACAGAAAAAAGCAGGAGTTAATGTAACTAGAGGGTCCCTATGCAGTTCTTGCATCATGTAAAAGCATGGCTCTGTCATACAAAAAAGACACAATACAATTCTTCCCACTCACAGTAACTGCCTCTCTAGCAGCTTTCTAAGGACATATTTGGATCCCACCACCACAGTACCTCAGCTCTGCGCAAGCATTGCTCATTTTGGCCTCAGACTAACAGAACTTCCCAGGAACTCAGAACCATGCCCATTTTACAGCTGGGGAGCTGAGGCATAGGAATTAATTACTGTGTGCACAGTCACACTGCAACTCATAGCTCAGCAGAGAATCGAAGTAATGTCATTTAGATGCCACTTAATGTCACTTAGTATTTGATCCGCTAGACTGTTCTTCCCACAGCTGATCACCCTTTTGTATGTAAATCAGCCAGTGGAGCTGGAGGAGAGGCACTGTTAACTTAGATATTGAGAGAAGGAAAGAAACTGCAGAAAAAAAATGTAACAAAGAGAACACCGTATCTGGCAGGGTTTGCAAAGGGAGAAAATATGCTGTGATTAGCAGTTGAATGTGCAGAGGTATGGAAAATTCCCCTTGTAATGCTGATGGCTCTGCTCTCTAGAATTTTCTATCACCTTTCAGCCAAGCAGTGACATGTGTCTGCAAGTCCAGAAATGGGCTCTTTGTCCCAAGTTGAACTAAATGTCCTTCAGAACCACGACTATATTTTTGTTGTGTGTTGTGCATTGCTTGTGCAGCAGGGCTCTGGTCTTTGCTTTTTCAGGAATAGCAGAAGTGATAACTTGGAGTGGGGGTGGACAGGTTGGATACATCCAGTGTTGCAATCCCCAAGCCTCTTTTCTGCTCCTTGATTTACCCATCATGGAATGACAAGTTTCATAGAACAAGGACAAGGATTAGACTCTGTGCCCTGAGGAGAAGAGAGAAAAGGTTATGAGTGGGAGTTAAAGAAGATAAACAGTTCTGGAGCGCAAAGATGCTAGCAATCAATATTATCTGAATATGTTGTCCCAATCAAGCCCATAAGTCTATTCAAAGGAGTACCGCTACATACACAGTGTTTGCAAACTCAGGCCATGATTAAACAGCAATGACATGTAGCAGCCTATGAAGGAAAGCAGCGGGTCCTAAAATGCTTAGCTGTTTTTCTTTTGAGAAATCAAGTGTGCTTCAAAGATAACAGGCCATGAAGATTAAGCTGCTACCGCACCAAAGGAGAAAAGCAGATGGAGCCACCAGCGCTGCCACAGATGAGTACACAGAGATGTTTAAAGGCTGGAGATTTTATCAGCCCCTGCTCAAGGAGGACTGTAGGTTTCAGCTGTGGAAGGTGAAGAGAGGCAAAGAGGAAAGGAAGGGGAGGAACATGAGGTAGAAGAATTTCATTAATTAAAAGAGATTAATTAGCACCATAAAAGCAGGCACCATGGATTACAGCAACTGTCAGCAAAGAGCAGTGACAGCTGCAGCAGAGCTGGCCGGCCACTCCCGTCCCCAGCCACTGGCCATCTCCCCACCTCCAGCCATTGGGGCAGTACAGCAGGCCAGCTCGGAAATCACTGAGGGCTCCCAAAATGAGGGGTAACTTGGAGGATGGAACTCATCCAGACAGTGGAACAAGCTGGTGCTGGTTTTTTTATACTTTCCATGTCACCTTGAGCAAACCACTGATCTTGCTATGCTCCAGTTCCTGAAATAGGGAGATATTTCTTCTGAACTGCCAATTTAAATTGTAAGACCTTTGGGGCAGAGAGTAGAGCACACCTTCTATTATATTTACAAGGGACCAGTAAGCATTGAAGAAGTGCTGCAGTAAAGAGCTAGTCAGCTGGTAACCAGAGTCCAGATGCATATAGCTAAAGTTAGAAAAAACACTTATGCACTCCCTTCCCCCCACAATGTACCTTTCATATCAGTAAAGTATTTTGTAATTTCACTATGTCAGAGGTATTTTTAAACTAAAATCTGGAAGTAAATATTATCAGTTTATTTTCTGATAAGTGTTTGTACTTTTATTGAAAACTTTTTCACTTCAATGTTTTCTTCTATTTGTAAACAATCAGAATACAGAAAGGCTCTAAAAATCATACCATCTTGATTTTGCCCAAGTGAAATATTTACATTGCTCTTAAAATGACTTCATTCTGCTTAGTCAAACTTCTCAAAAACTATTCTTGCTCTGGATCACAGCACACTTTTTGATGTCTTAAAATTCCTAAGAAACTCTGTATTTACAGCCATCTTTATAACCACCCTCCAGCACATTCCACTGCAGCACCACCAGTAACATATACTCTTCACCTGTGAAGCGTCTTTGTATTTGCTATTCAGCATCTATTAATCCTGTAAAGACATATCTATTTGGAAGGCAAATACAGTGTGCTACAGGGTGCAGTTCAATTATGTATATGCACAGCACTGGAAGATCTGATCTCCACTAAAGGCCCCAATTTGTTCCTTAAAACCACAGCAGGTACCTCCATGTGTGTCAGAAACAGAGATTAAAAATCTCAGGGGAGAGCACTCTGGGGAGACTCCTGCTCTCGGCTTTCCAACTCCCAAAGACACAAAAGCATCCTTGCAGAAATTTCTTAGCTTCTCCTTGTCTCAGTTTCTCCACGTACAAACTGAAGGTAACATCTAATCCAGCTTACACTGCAGGGCAAACATATTTGTCTGTATCTGTGGGGCAGGGAGAGGCTTAGGAAGGAAGCACAAAGCAACTGAAACAGTTGTTACCTCCTAGTACGGAAACAAACATTTCCTCTCCAAAAACCTGAATGTCCCCAGGAGACTTTGAGAATCTTCAAAGACAGAAAATTATACACCAGCAATGAGCTGGGTTTTTTTCTGTGCTCTCAACTGCCACTGCAAGTCACACACATCATCTGGACTCTGACATGGGTGAAAGAAAATGTGAAAACTGCTGGTCCACTGCTGTTCACCCTGCCATTTGGCTTGCAACTTGTGAGGGACCTGTTCTTGGCTCCAAGCACTGAGTACAGAACTAGAAGATGAAGCTGTAGATTTACTATATGACATTGTGTGAGTCACTTCTCTTTCCCTGTGTCTCAGTTTCCCCAATAGCAAGAAGGGGAGGGAGGTAAGTGGCTTACCTCCTGGGACCATTAGAAGGACACAGTTCACCCTCATCCCAAGCACACAGTGTCTGCCAAAAAGATGCATCATAAGCATCTTCTGATGCAGACCCTCTACTATCTGTTAAGAGCTCCCTGCTCCTTTAAGGTGCTGGAGCCAGCGGTCTTGTAAGGCTCTGTACCTGCCTGCTGTGCTCACAGCAACCATCTCAGCACAGAGTCAGACTCTGGGCTGCTCCAGTCTATTTTATCACAATTTACTTGGTAACAGGTTACAAATGTGGCATCTGATGAAAATAATGAGCCTTGATGTCACTTAGTGCACAAGGCTCCCTGCGTGTGTGCAGGGAATAGCAAACAAGAGCCAGCCTGGCCTCCTCGCAGGTGCCAGCACAATTGGTCCCACCGCAGCATCCTCCCACTGCACTCTGCCTTGGCGAGCCTCACCCACCAGCCACATTCAGGCGCTGCTGAAGACTCAGCGTAGCATCAAGGTCAAGCCCAAGGCATCCCACAGCAGGGCCACTGTCTACTATGATGGGTCATTTTCCCTTCAGAACTCACCCAGCAGGCCAGGTCTTAGGGACCCTAGTTATGCCCCCAGGTGTATTTATCTCCCACTTCCAGAGGCACAGGTCAGCCAAGGGCAGGGACCAGCCCACCATGAGGAAATGGTCCTTCTTCTCATCTTAGCACCATGAGTATGATGGGAAAAATTTTCAATGAAAAAAATCCCACTGAAAATCTAGAGGAAGGTTACCCAGCTCTTAAGTTAAGTACTCCTGGTCTTAGGGGCTGATCAAACCAAGCCATACCAAAGACTTGCTAGGTGGCCCTGACCAAAGTTCCTTCGCTCTTCTGAGTCTTGTTTTTTTTTGCTGCTGAAGGGAGATGAAAGCACTCCTATACTCCATGGGATTGCCTTCAGGGTAAATCTGATAAAGGCAGCCTGGGGCTATGGACAAAGATAAAGAACCTAGCACTGGTCAGGAAGGGTACAAGCAGATGTAATATAGAGCAGAGAGAGAAGGGTCAGAGAAGATGGGATAACCATGGAAAAGAGCATGAAACAAAGGCTAAAGCAGAATTAGGAATGGAAAGTAAAAAATGAAAAAGGAAGGACTGCAGAACAGAGCCAGAACACAGCTCTTCATTCATACTTCACAGTTTTGCCTTTTTTTTTTTCCCACTCTTCCACACTTTTTCTGCATAGCAATGCCAATTAAAAAAGTTACCCAAGAAGCAGGAGGCTCTTACAATACCAGTGCTGGACTAAGGGGCAAGAGGTGAGGGTTGCAGCCCCCTCTGTGTGTTCAAAATCCAGATCTTGATTCCCCATGTGTGAGGATACAGTCTTCCTAAATTCCAGACTATTTGGATTATAAAGCCTCTGGGATATAATCTGCTTGCCTTTTTTTTAAAACAAAACAAAACAAAAAAGCTATCATGACAAGGGCTCTGATCTCATGAGAGCCTTTCATTGCTACTGTAATATAAACACTAACCCCACTCCTCTCATTAAAATCTCATCCTCTTCCCCAGAGCTTCAACACTGCTCATAGTCAGGTCACTGCACATAGCCCATGTGTAAAGGGAAATGGCAGCAGGACAAGAGAGGGTGGATGAGGACATGCTGAGTACTTATGTTTGTTGAGCCGGTCACAGTGACACCTAGCTTTTTTTCCCTGAGTTGACAGCATAAGGCATACAAGAAATGCAAATCACAGCTTTTGGTGTGCATTATCTTGCACTGAGTCTAACACAAAAGTATCTGAACAGGGGAAAACGTAAGGTATAAAAGGGCTTCTTTAATCTAGCAGAGAAATACTTAACAAGAACCGGTGGCCTGCAAGTTAGAATACAGACAAATTCAGATGAAAAATACAGCCCAGAGTTTTAATTTACAGTGATCAGCTATTGGAACAAAGTGCCAACTGAAGTAGTGAGTTCTTACTCTCTCAATGTCACCTGTACAACATGTGCCTCACTCAAGAAAGCAGAGTAGATGATTTTAGGATTCCTTCTATGTGTAAATCTATTCTTTCTGTTACCTACTCATCTGCTGCCGTCAGGTCCCTCACAATTTCATTCTCATCTTTCCTGATCTTAACCAGCATACCTACCTTTGTCACACCTACAAGTTCCTCTTCCCTTTGTTGATTCCTTTTTCAGGTCATTAGCAAATATATTAACCAATGCTGGCATTGGTACAAGTTGTCTGTTTTGTCCAAATACTTCTTCCAGCAACATAAGAGTTCTCACCACACGCCTTGCCAGTCTGCTTCCAAATGGATTCTTATATTTGGAGAAAAAAAAATTCTGCTACCACTTCAATGTATGAGAGTCTCTGGCAGCCAAGGCATTTTCTCTAAATCTCTGTCCATAGTCATTTGAGAGTTCCCCATCTTTAAGGAAGTCTGAGCATTCCTGTTTTGCAGATGTAAAAGTATGCCACAAGAGACTAATGTCCAGATGCACAAAGCCTTGAAATGCCTAATTCTCACTGATCTCAGCGATGACTTACCCTTATGGATAAGGGCTCAAATAACTTTGAGGGGAGAGAGCTCTGCTTACAAACCCTATGTCTTAGCCAAAGTGCTTTGGAAGCAAAAGAACAGGCCCCCAACCGCAGCGAGCCTTCATGCTCACCCACACACAATATCATAGAGTTAGGAGACAGACACACTAAAGCCAACGTGTAAGGCAGTCACTGTCCCTCTTCTCTTCAAAACACCTGCATAACCAAGTCCAGCTCAACTCTGCATCCAGAGAACAGCCTTCTCTGTCTCTACATACTACAACCCCTAACCCCTAGGGCCTGCTGACTGCGACAGATAGGAAAGCTCTCTGCAGCAGAGTGTCTGCTGGAATGTTTTTTAATTATCTCTGGAAAGTATGGACTGTGTATCATCATTAACTGGCCTAAACACTGACGGTCAGTGAGTCAGGTACCAGTAAACGGTGCAATTAACAGCCAGAGGAGAGAAGTGTATTCAATCTGAAAGCTTTCTTTCTCAATCCATCTCCACTCATCATCCAAAGTGCTGAGCAGCAGACTTTTACTTTCAATTACATTAATCAGGTTAATTCCAAGTTAAAGTCAACATTTTAATCAAGAGGCAGCAAACTCATGCAGGGAAGTGGAGAGCTGAGGGGAAGAAAGAAGGGAAAAGAAGGGCAAGGGGAAGAAGGAGGAGGAGGGAAGGAAAGAAGGAAGGACAGAAGATGCGGGGACAGAAAGCAGAACATCACAGTGATGGGCACCGCTGAAAGAATTAACTGCGATAAATAAGGAATAAGCTTTTATGTCGGACCTTTAAGTTAAAGGGGGCTAGCATTTACCTCCTTTGTAACTTTGGGATACTGGGCTGTTGCAGAGGGAAATCTGGAATGTAAATGAGAGCAGCCTTGGGAGTGCTGTATTTTACGGCAAAGGACTGTGCATAGGAATGTATTTTCTAAAGAATCTGTAATGACCCGAATAACAGACCCATCCCGCTACGACTTTTGTTTGCCCAGGCACAACTCTCTTGCATGTCCTGTAATGCGTAAAAACACTGCGTGCCTAAAAACCCCTACCCAGTGCTCCAGCACATTGAACAGAAATTCCACCTGTACCTGCAGCTGAATCAATCACATTAACACTACTGGGCGATCCAGTACTGCACAGATCAGATACTAATGCCTGAAGAAATATGGCATTAAGTGTTTCAAAGAAGCTTGCTCTGATAAGCCCATTGTATGTCACTGCTAGAGATTTTTAAACTAAGTGAAGGGTGAGAGATGCCCAGCTTCCATTGAATTTCAATAAGGACCTGGGAGCCTAATTTCATTTAGTTCCTTTACAGATCAAGTGATCCAGATCTGCGAAGGAAACCACAGAAAGGATGCTGGAAGGTTCATCTGGGCTGAAGGTCCTCACTCATGCCAGGAGAAACAATGTGTGTGGGGAAGATGCAGAGACTTAAAGAGTTTTGGTTCTGATCCATCACACCCTTTCTTTCACAGTTACATTAGTTCACAGTTTACAGAGGAAGTTCAAGGTGCAGCTCCTGTTCTACAGAGCCCTACTGAGTCCTGGCAGAGAAGCAGTCTCACTGACTGTGGTGTTTCATGGCTGTCTCCTGGATAGTGAAGCTACTAGTCCTTAGACTGAATCATGGAAGGCACGCACTCTGGACCTGAGCAAGTTTTGTTAGTCCTCAGCTCACACCACAATGCCAGTTTCTTCTCTTGGAGGACTGACTAGGAAATCCGAGGGAGATTCAGAATACGGGAGAACAGAAGCTGGAAGAAAACACACTTTCTGTAGGAAAGGGCATATGATACAACAGATGGACTACCAGGAACACCTATTCACCTTCTGACTCTGGTACTGACTTCTCCCATGACCTTGGGTGAACCATTTCTCCCAGCCACAATGTATCCAAGCAATGGGGACAGCAGTGCTGCATCAACTTCCCAAAGCACTTTGACAAAAGAGCTGTAAATTCAGCATTATTTGTTTGTTTTTTTTTTTTTTTTAAAGAGGAGAGTGTGGTCATGTAACTGTAATTTTTAATTAAATCCTGCACAGGACTATGTTGCACCTTTAAGCCATGCGGAGAGTACCTTTAACATCTAAAAAAACATACAGAATAATTATGTGTTAGGAATCTGCAACAACAAAACAGCGCAAAAGGATTAAGAAACACACACGGGAAAGTTAGATGTAAAGTGAGGAAAAGCCCACGATGGGAAGATGTCTGTCTACTAAAATTCAAGCTTAAGGGTCTTTCAAATAGCAGCAGGCATTGTGGTTCCGTTCCCATGCTCGTGAGATTCAATAACATAATGAGAGCCACGTGCCCCAGTAGAGCAGAATGGTACCTGCCTTTGGAAGGGAGCGAGAGACGATGAAACATTGCCATCCATTCCCAAAAGCCATCAGGAGCAGAGCTCCAGGACTTTCTCCCCAGCAGGAGCTCAGTTCTAACACTTCTGAATTTAAATTTTAAAAAGTTCCTTGCTGTTTCGCTTGAACAGGGAAACAAATGATGCAAAAATAGAAAGATTGGAGTAAATAAAATAAGAGCAGGCAGTTAATTAGTGGGTCTGATCAAGAATGCCCTGCCGTGCTCATTCTTCCTCCAGCATTCCCCAACTCCCCCTCTGTGCTGGGCACTCTGCTCAGACCTGCACTGCCTGCGCAGTAGAGACGTGCCCCTGCACTGCCTTCTCCCCTCACCTCTGCTCACCAGCTCAGATCTGCTTTGCAGCACAGCTGGAGCTGAAACATCCCTCTGTGCCACCTTAACCAGCACTCCTGAATACCAGCCTCCCTAGAAACATCTCATTCTTTTCCCTTCCTCCTCCTCCCATCACAGCCAAGGAAGCACAACAGGTTTCAGCAGTGGCAGGAAAATACCCCCTTCTGCTAAGAGCAGGAAGGCAGGCAGGAATATGATGACTTAGCAAAGCAGACTGGGATCTAGACAGAATATGAACCCGAAGATGCAGTAATGATGGCAAAAATGGAGTTATAGCCGTAGCCTGTTTCACTTGGATTCAGTAGAAAAGTACACAGTTCAGCTTTGCAACCACAGTAGAAATGCTTCACTGGTATGTTATACTGGTATTTCTGTGCCACTAAAATCTCCGCATGTACATATGGCTTTACCATATGCCTCTAGATAGCCCAGTTCTTGACAGCTAATTCTAGGGGCTACTGAAATACTACTAAGAATAGGGTACCTTCCTAAAAAAACTAACCCATATCCTGAGTGCTGAGGAACTCTCCTATCCACCTCCATACGGCAGGGCAATACCATCACACCCTAGTGCAGGTAGGAAAAACAAAACATGGAACAGGAAAAAGTGATTTTCATAATGAGACTCAACAATCTTGACCTCTTTCTACTCAGCAGTCCTATCCTTCAGCATCCTCAAAACAGGGCTAGGCTGCTATGTTCACTTACCTAATTCACTGCCAACTGTGTTGATTTTCACATCCCACACTACAGCCTTCCTGAGGCTCAAACCTTCATCTTCAGCCCTGCACATACACCTTATGACTCACACACCTGTCTGTCTTACTGTGTGCTTTGAAATTGGATCCACATTGCCATGATGCCTGCTGATTCCCCTCATCCTGAGCCTCTGGAAAGTGATGTGGAGTGGAAAGCAGAGTTAGTGGTCCAGAACCCACTGGCAGAGCTCCCATTTCAACGTACTCCAAGGAAAAAATATAAAACATCGCTCCCAGGAATGGAAAATGTCTGGGAGGTCATGTTCTCCTTTGAACACACTGTGCCTTGCTGGAGGCTTCAAAGTCCCCCAAAACCATACACTCCTCAGTGGTGTGGGAACTTCAGGGGAGAAAAAAAAGGAGAGTCTCCTTTTCCATTCCCTTCCCCACCAAGAGGCTGTTGTTGAAGGATGGGCTATTGATTCCTCTCCCTCCAGCCTCTCCAGCAGCACGAGGCCTGGGCTGGGTGGAGTCGGACTCAATCATAATTGCATTTGCATAATACATTTTACCTTTCTCTCCTCCGCTGTAGTTTTCTGAACTTGCCAAGTTGCAAGCTGACCCTGCGAGCCAAGGCATGATTAACTGAGAAATTCACAGCAGCGCCACTTTAATCAAAGGGGACAGAGGTTACAACAGCTCAATATTAGTGATAACCAGCCTTTGATCCACAGAGCTAGGCCAAGCCTGGCAGGCAAGCTGTGAGGAAATGCACCGTAAGGGCTTTTGTGGGGAAATAATACCTTATTAACCCCTTCATCTAACCTGCTGTGGGTGAGCAGAGAGAATCAACAGAAAGAAAGTCCCTTCCAGAGTCTTAATTACATCCCACAAAGCTGCTCCTTTTTAAGTCTGTACCTAGAGGTGTTAGGTTCTAGCAAAGAGCCAGCTCCATCTCACAAGACCTACAGACTCTCCTTGTAATGGTGGTGACAGCTTCTAAACGCTCCAGTTTCTAGTCTGGACTGACCGCTGGTACGGAGCCTGGAGACAGGCTGACACAGAGGCAGCGCAGGCTATCGGCTTTAGCACCTCCTTGCACGTCTGCAGACGCAGGCCGTGTTCCCGAGTCTGCTCCTCACTGCCGTGCAGCCCTGGCCAAGTCACTCAGCTGCCTGTACCTTCTTTTGGCTGTGGAAAAAACAGTTAGTTCTTAACATGCAGATCCAGTAGTATCTAAAATAATGTAGCTAACCTGATCAAACCTCAATGCGGCCTTCTGCAAATAATTAAAATCATTGCCAATAGTCAGGTTGCGCCAAAGATAATATGAAATCTAAACAACGGGAAAAGTACCATTTGATAAGAGATTTGTTAAAATCCAATATGTAGACCCGAAACAGAACAACGACTTGGAATCCCGGGGGAGAATAGAGCCCCAGTTATGGTGTCTATGGAGAAACTGAAAATTCCCAATTTTTAAAAAACTTTCAATTTTGAAATTTGTTTAACCAAGGACTGGAAATAATCCACACAAAAAGAAGTCTGTTGTAGAATAAATTTTCTGTCAGAAACAAATTTGGGTCAATCAAAATGTTTTATTCTGATTAAAAAAAATTAATACTCTTGTTTAAAGAGCCATCTAAGTACTATAGAATCAAACACATTTTTGAACAAAAGTTATTTTGAAGTGAAAAAAACCTTTTGCTTTTGAAGGAGTAAAATGGAATGTGTCAATTGTATAGAGAGGCTTCTGTCAGAAAGTTTTGTGAAACAAAATCTCAGTGAAACTGACATTTCAGGGGTAAGTTTCTGGTTTCAGTTAAACAGTCTTCTCTGGTGGAAAACACTCTCTTAAAACCAAACAATTCCCCTGATTATCTTTTTTTGAAGGGACACAACTAAAATAAAATGCCATCTTCTCAAATGCTTTTTATTCACCCAACCTTACCGTCTTCCCTCAAACAAAGACGTGGCCGGCGACCCAGGAAGAAGTCTCACCTTTACAAAGTTTCCCAACTAAGACCTTTGTCGGACACTGCTTAAGTGAGAGAACAGCCCTCCTCAAACTGAGGGACAGCAAGAGTGAAGAAATTAGCTCATGTACTCCCAAAGCAACGTGATGTGGAAACCAAGTGCCCTCCCATTGAAAATTAGGCTTTCCAATACAGTCACATTATAATTTGGGGTCATGATTTTCAAAAATGACTTCGGTCCATTTTTGAAGGATTGTCTCTAGACACCTTCAGGAGTCCTCCTTTTTGAAAAGTGAGGGGCTGAGAACCAGAGAAATTTCCCAGAATGCTATTGTGGCTACAGATGGCTGCAGGCAACTGGTTTGTTTACCAGACTAAAGCTCAGCAGGCCTTCTGCAAAGCCACACCTTAGCTGGAGAAAGTCAGCTCTCACCATGTGGATCCCAGTTCTATGGGTCTCAGTTCCCTCCTCTGCCACTTTCTCCTCATCACTTCCTCATAGACCATCCTCTGCTATTCCCATCACTTCTAATGTCTTTCTTCCTCTTCAACACATTGTTTTTGTGTCTCATTCGCCTCCGCATTAAATATCTCTAAAAGCATGGAAGGGAGCAAGAGCAAATCTCATCTTGACAGAAGGAAAAGTGTTTCAGCAAAGGCACACTATATACCAAAAACCTACACTGCAGTTCCTAACCTCTCCCCTGTGCCTCAGCAAAACAGACCATCAGTTACCAACAACATGAACCAATCCTCTCGCCTAGCAAGTGCAGGATATAGCCCACTGGTAGAGGATAACAACAGATACCTCACCAAGCCCACTCAGCACGTTGATCTCTGCCTGCTTATACACTAGCATGAGGCTTTGGCCGCTTCCCTCCAGTCCAGTCGGGTTTTGAAGGTCTCTCCCTTCCTTCTCTACCCCCCCTGCACATCCATTCATTAATTGATCCCTGATCATCTCACAAATATACTCTCCTCTTTCCCCAGGGCAGGTACACCCCCTTTTCCCTGTTCTCTGCCATTAAGATGGGTCTCTCATCACCATGCACAGCGGCACACGCACAGCTCCAAACACCTCAGGGCAGGCACATCATTTCCAATTGTGAGCAAATGCTGTTGGTTTTCATTAATCTGCAGACACTATATTTGCCAATTTCTCCAACTTTTCTTTCTCACTCTCTCTTTCTGCTCCAAGGCAGGTGAGTGCATCAATTTTCTTCTCATCTGTGGCAGTTAAATTAAATGGAATCGGCCTGATTGCTGAAAATCAAAGAGAAGGCTGATAAAGCAATTAAATCCCTCTAATTCCTCCTCTTGAAAAGGTGCAGCTTGGCTCAGAAAGCTAATTAACTTCATAATGAAAATCCTTCTTCACCCTTTTAGGCTTTCTTTCCTTCTTGTTTTTGGTAGAGATGGTAGGTTGCCTATAGAAGAAAGGGGGTGCTATAGTGATAAACATGGCTTCCTTGGACATGGCAGACAACTGGGTGCACACATCATGTCAGAGTCTCTCCAAGGGGGCTTCATGTGAGCAAATTCTGCAATGTAGAGCAGAACATGCCATGGTGTTTGCTCTGCAGTTGTACAAAAGCTCTCGGGATAACCTTCTTGTCACTAGCTTTCAGGTTTACCCTGTGCCCAGCCCATGAAGACTATCAAAGTCAAATCCATTTGTAACAGCTTCAGCTACAGCAATTTCAATTTTAGCTCTGGGATTCATCTGATAAATTTCTGATATGACACACAAACCAGCAGCTTCACATTAGACACTTAATTCATCTTAATTGCTACAGCTGTAGAAAACAGGCGGGCATAGATCTTTAGAGCCATGCACTCCATCTCCTTAATCCACTTCTACTTAGCACTCAGTATTTGGATGTTTGCTCCTTGCCACTTCCCTTCTCTTGGGAGTTGGAAGGCTCTTTCAAGACCTAAGCATGTGTCTTTCAATTCTTACTCTTTCAAGCATCAGCCAACACTACACTATTTTCTGCTTTCCTCTGAGAATGCTTCTCTTGGTCCAAGTTCTCTTGGTACCAGAGAACCCTACATTATTCTCCATCCAGTCACAATCCAGAGTGCAACTGGGATCATCCTTCCCCTGCTCCAGAGCAATACAGCCTAGGCATGAATCTCACATGAGTGACGTGTTTCAAGCTGGGTCTCCCAGGACCCATACAAGGGGAGATCACTGCATCAGTACTCTGTGGTGTGCTGATTCTCTAGGCACAGCCTGGTCCTTCACTGAGCCTTATTCCCTTTAATCTGTCAATGTGGGAGACAGTAGCCCCAGTGAAAATTAAGTGGACAAAACTAGCTTCTTCAGTATTGTGCCACTTTAACTATACATAAAATATTACAAATGTCTCAGGGGAGGACAACTGGTGCATTGGCTTCCTCAGTTCAGAATACACCTCGGTACACACTGGCATCTAACTTCCCACCAGGCAAATCTCTATCAATGTTTCTACTTTCCAGAGTTATTCCTGCTACTAAAAATTTGGGCTTCAGGTTAAATTCACATCCCCCTTGTCATAAAATCAGCTTCAGGTTTCCAGGTTAAATAACTTTTTACTAATTCTTCCTATTCTTACCAAACATGTGATTAATGTGTTCTGTATATTGCCATTCACCAAAATTTTGCCAAATATAAAGGATAATATAAAGTATATAAAGTATATCCTATTAATATTAATGGAAATACCATATCGCCCCTGGGAAAAGATAATTTTGCTGTTACTTTTCTCTTTCTGTAGAGAGGAAGAAATATCAAATTTGTTCAGAACTGAAGAGGGAATTTTGCTTCCTAAAAATAATTAACTGACCTGTCACCTGTCCCTGATGAAACTTGCCACGGGGTTTTTAATTACCAGAAATTATCTGATCAATGCTGCTGTACCGTATGCAGAGAACGGTACTCTTAAAATAGTGTAGAATACCCAGAAAAGCCTTGAGACCATCTTTTGTGTATACTTCTTTTGGCACTGTAATTGGGAGCAGCTGATTTATGGGACAGAAATCTTTAGAGCATAGAGCTTAGACTCTTTTACATAGTCTGGTAGTTGCCAGGACCTGTTAACATTGTGTAAAGAAATATTCTGTGCACTCTGTTGACTCCCCAGCACTTTCCCTATCAGCCCTAAAGGTAGCGTTTCTGAACGGACTCCAAGCCAAATTCCAGAGGAACTTTTGTCCCATCCTGCTTGGTCTGTGAGCTCTAATCAGATCACATCTCGAGGTGGCATGGCCTCAAGCTGTTGGCATCCCTGTCCTGTCCTCTCTTTGACAAACGGTTTATTTCTGCTGCAGCAGTAAATCTGGCGGCCGTTGTTTACTCCTGTCTATGCACTCGTCAGCAGGAAAGTACGCAGCTCTGCAGACTCCAAGCCCTTAGCTAACAAATGGGCGTGCACTTCCTTAGTGCTCACCCTCTGCCATGGAGATCCCTGCTTGCAGCCATTAGAAGATGCAGAGGGAGTCTCTGACCCTATGCCAAACAAATGGGGACAGAGGCTTGGGTTCAACTCATCAGGCAGAGCAGCAGCTGCCTATCGTCCAGTCAAAAGAGCAGACCTTTTCAGTCAGATCCTACTGTTAGACCCCATGCTTTACTGACAGCCAGTATTTTGCTTTTAACATCCCCAGAGGTGCTCTATTACCTAAAGGAAATCCATCACATACTTAAGGATGAATTGTATGTTTGGTTATCAGCAATGTTAATATTGCTAAAGAATCAATACTTTATGATTGCCAGTACCACTTTAATCCAGGGATCTCAAAATATGTTAGCAATACCAGCCCTTTGGCATCTCTGAAAGGTAACCCACTATCAGCTGCCCTTCCTGAAAATGAGGGAATAGAGGCATAAACACACAGCAATTTGTCAAGGTCACACAGGAAACCAGTGGCAAAGTGAGGATTCAGGCATCCTGATTCTAAATACTTGCACTAATGAGAAGATGAAATAGTTAAACATTTGGTCCAGCACAAATCAAACAAAGGGTACGGAAGACACAGAAGAACTTTAAATAGGTATTCTGTAGTGAGGCTGATGAAAGGGGAGAATAACAGATCCATCTACAGGCACATGCATGCATCTCTAGCTGACACACAGTTACTCTTGTTCTACATACGTGATTCTGCACCCGTTTTCCCTGGAAAAGCTACCACTGGCTTTGACAGTGGATGATCAGATCCTCTGTTTATCATTTGGAATAAACATGTGGTGTGCTTTGGAAAGAGCTGTGTGTTACCACGTGTATAGTGAATGCTTATTTTCCTTCTTGTACTTTTTTCCTTCCTATTAACAAGACACCCTTTAGCTTCACCTAACGCTCCAGGGCTCCTTCTCAGGCCACTCTGCTCCAAGCAGCATAGAAGAAACAGACACAGTCAATCACCTGCCTGTGAACTGCAGGAACATGTCACACCAAGGGGAAACGTGCAACGTAATGAGACCTTTGCACACCCTTCAATATTGGTAAGCAAGAGACTTATGAAAGCATGCTCACTGGAATACACATACATAACTAAGACACATAAATACACAGTCATTGGCTGCATAAGAGACAGGCACAGGCAGAAGCATACTTGAAATCCAACACATCAAACACACAGAAACAAGACACAAACACACGCAGCTAAAGGCAGATGGGTACACACGCAAACAGGAACACACAAACTCAACCCTCATGCATGCATACAGACTCTCATGGAATGGGGAAGACACAGAAATGAAAGTACCCGCATTCACACACACATACGTATCTAGAGCCATATCCAGATACTGCCCTGCACACAGACCTACCAAGTCACAACATAGCTCAGCAAGAAATTCACAGCCACTTCCATCATCTAGGAATAAAGGTCTTTTGTCACCCTTTCGTTCTCCGCTGTAGGCAGCAGTACATGGGATGCAGGACCCAGGACTATGATGGAGGAAGAGTGACATCATTCAGCTTGGGCAGCCTCAGCCAGGGCACGGGGCACTGGGGGCATCATAGCCTAGGCTAGGCGTTGGGGAATGTGCCTGGGATGACTGAGCAGGAGAAGGTTTGTTTTTCAATAAACCAGGGGCTGTAACACTCTGAACTGAACAGCTTAAAGCCTTGTTAAAAGCAATGGTGCAGCATTCTAACCAGAGGGGCCGTGTTGTCATACAAATGAGATGAGTTTATTTTCTGAGCTGTACCATTTGTTCTGACAGGCAGGGCGGCTGTAAAAGCTGGCGAGGGCACAGCAGGGGGCCCGGCTCTGCGCACAGCGAGAGACCGAGGAGAGGAGAGGCAGAGCTGCACCAGAGTTTGGACCCAGCCCAAGTCCCTGCCTCTACCTTCTGTAAGCAGCAGCCTTGCAAAGAAAGAGATGAGAGATGAACCAGCCGGCTGTAGTACTGTGGAACAAATGCATTCTAATGAGCGGTGCCTGGCAGCCCCACGGGCACTCCACGTGCGCCCATCTCCCCCTACCCTCGCCACCTCCCGCCTGGCTGCTTGATGCTGCCCAGACCTGTTTTCTAACAGCCAAAGATGCTGCGTGGGGGACTCAGACACACATAGGGAGCACACCCAAATCAAGCACTCTCCTGTGTTGCTCCATGCCAAGTTGCTGTGAAATGTTTAGTGAGGTGCCACCTGTGTCTCCCTGCTGGAATGAGCCAGGGCAGTCTCCTGGATGCTGCCCATCTCATCTGGGCTGTTGGTGACCCTGTGGTGCATTTCCTGCATCCAGCGCCTGTCTCCCCCTGAGGCTCTTGGAAGGTCCCTTCCACCACGGGACAAGAAAAAGGTTTTCAAAGAGAGTAACAACAACTTTATCCCTGCTTCTCTAGTAGGGAAAATGAGCTGCATAAACCAAGATGACTAGTTTGACGACTGACAATGAGCCAGAAAGTCAGGTCTCTCTTAGTAAAACTATTAGAGAACATGTCCTTATCAACATCAACCCAGCAGCAATGGGGCTGGTGCAGGGTACGCTACAGATACTGTCAGCAGAGACCTGGAAAACGCAGGCACAAGAATACCAGAGCAGTGGCTGTAGCTCAGAAATCAACAGCAGGTATATGGCATGCAGTTTCACAAGCGACTACTGACATTAATCCCATGATAGATACCAGTGACTTTGTATCACTTCCCCTCTGGCCAGCTTGCCAAATTTCTAGAGCAAAGCTTTTCTTTGCAATGGCAAAAGGATGCAGTTTTCTTCTGGCTGCTGGGACACCATGAAAACCAAACTGCTGCCACTCTCTCCCTGTCACCAACATCAAATACATGGAAAGGAAGCTAGCCATCATGGAGGCTATTTTGGTCACTAAAGCAACCATTGGCAACTAAAAACAGAAAATATAGTCCCTCCCAGATCTGGAAAGCAACAGTGACCCTCAGCCTCACTGGCTTATCCATATCTTAGTCGGTTCTCTATGGCTGTTAGTAAAAATGTTAGTTTTGTCACGTTTACAGGTCAAAAACTACACTCATCTTCCAAGTTCTATTTCTTGCATTTCACCAGTTAGGCTGCAGAAATTGGAAACTTTTATTTGCTGGCATTAGCTTGCAGTGACAAGAAGCAAAAGATTCCCTATCCCATCACTAGTTTCCAGGAGGCATTTAGCCACCCACAGTAAGAAGCTGACAACAGGACATCAGGGATAATATTTCCCCTTTAATGTATAATACTTTATCTGAACCCTTTTGAATGGGTGGAGAACCTCACAAGGACAGAATTTTTAAGTTCTCGTTGCAAAAAATGATCCAAATCTTTTCTAGGTGCCATATAAACAAGAGCAAACAGACTGCACTAAGAACAAACTCAGCACCACGAGGATAGCTTGCCTGTTGGAAGTGGCATGGTGGGGTTAACAGCCTGGAGAATAACCATGAGATGGAAACACTTCATCCAAACAACTCCAGATGCCTGTGGTCAGACTGGGAATATTCATGAAGCCAAAGGTATGCCAATTGCTTTTGGGTTCCTGGGGGATTCTCATATCTAACTTCCACAGTCCACTTTTAATATCCCATTAAATGGCTGTACATAGACTTTCTTGCTTCAACCTTTTTCACTAACTCCTTACCTATTAATATTAGGCACCTAGAATGTGAGTTAGAGTAAGCAAAATAAATGTAAAATTGGCTTCTTGCTCCTATTTGTATCAATTTCCTGCACATCATCTACAGTACACAGCAGACTTCCCAGTCCTGTTACTAATGAGGAGTTAACACAGCCCTGGAGCTGTGTTCTTTGCAGTTATAGCAGCATAATCCTGATCAGGATTATTGGTTTGGATCAGGCCTACTTGATGGGGAATAACTGAACCAACCATTTTGGTTGCACTCAGTTGAGTTCAAAGGAGGAGAAGTTTTTGGATCATCTCCCCATTATCAGTCCCTGGCTGCTCCATCTCCTCTTTGCACTGTGTGCCAAACCAACTTATCCCAAGGCTTGTTGGGGTGAGGGATAGAAAGGGTAAACAAGGCACAGGGTGGCCTCAGTCCTAAGGTGTCAGAGTGCGACAGCCCTGTTTGGCCAATACCCTAAAAAAAAATGAATTCAAGACCTTTAGGGCTAAAAGCACCTGGTTCAACTCTGACACTCTATATAACTAGGTATACCAGGGAACACATAACTTACACTCATCTCCTGGATGCACACGCAGACAGCACGTGCAATCCCTGCCCAGCAGAGGCCAAGGGTCATATGTGCTTCAGGCCCCAAATCTCTGGCTGAGCTGGGACAGAACTGGAGCTCACAGATAATATTTTAGGTATCTCTGCCACTGAGATACAGCTCTTAACAGCCTTGTTGGCATTGAACACGTGCAACATCAAGCAGGAGAGCAGCTTGTTTCCAGGAGCGTCCTCCGCCAATCCCCGTGTGCTCTTGGGGTCTATTTTCAAAGAGAGATAAATGGTGCTTTTAATTAGCACCTTCCATTTTCATTTGGGCCTCAGGGTTTTTGGAGCTTGTCCCGAGGGGGAGACCAGGAATCCCAGGAAAATCAATCTTAATTCAAACCAGTAATAAAAAGCAGAACACTTGCTTCAGAGGGCTTGCAAAGAATCTCTTCAGCATAAACTCCTCTTGCATAACCTTCGGCCTCCTAATGCAATGAGGAAGAGACTCTTAGAAGTGCTTTCATTCTTGTTTCATTCTACTTTTTTTACATTTCCCATCTGAACAGGTAAAAACAGAGAACAGAGCTCTGAATGGCTACATCTGGGCAGTGAAAACTTTAGGAGAAAACCTGAAAAAGTTAAAAGAATAGTCCAGAGGCCTCTAATAAAACAACAGCTGAGCTATCTATGATGCTGTTTCTCAAGAAGATTATGAAAATACTTTATTCTTCCTTGTCTAGCAACATACTGTCCATCATTCAGGAAAAGCCATCAGGTAGCTGGGGATAATGTAACAAGCAACATAAACTTGGCTCCATTTTTAATAACATTAAAAAGATTTTGTGAAGCCTACCAGAATAATCTAAACACCTTTCCACTTGTGTAGGGCCAAACACCAGAAGAGCTCAGCACACTGGGAGGTAAACTACTCCATAGAAACCTTGCTCTGCCCCTCTCCTGCCTCTTCCACCAATGCAGAATCTTAGCACATTATGCCCTTCCCTCAATAACCCTGCAGTCATCTCACTATGCAACGCTGCCATTTCCACTTTACATATGAAGAACTGAGGCTCAGAGAGACTCACCTCACCAGGTTTCTGCCACATAAAAACTAGCCATAGTCTCATCTATTTAGACCCCCTCTATAGACAATGGAGAGGGCATAAACACATCTAGGTAGTAACTTACTGTATCTACTGTAGGTAAGTGTCCTAGAATGAGGTGACTCCCAGGCATCTAAAGCAAGGTGGACAAACCCTGCCTTAAGTGGTTTTCTCAGAATCCTGTAGGAAGTCTGTGCTTAAGTAGAGAATCACTTCTCCTTACCTGAAGAGAGCATCCTGGCCACAGCTAACCTGCTGTTGAGGTGGCAGGAGTTAACGCAATTTTAGGTATTTTATTTAATTTTAATTTTCTGATTCCATCTTTCTGGATGTCACTAGCCAGACAGACCTGCCTGATACTCTCAGAAGTGCTTTCCTCAGCCAGACTACTCGAGCCTGTCCAGAATTATTAGTGAACATGCCACCACATCCCTGTCATCTTTACCACAGTGCCTTTCAGGTGCAGCAAGCAGTCACGGCCGAGCTCTCTGTATCTCCAGCCTTCTTCATTCTTGATGCCAAGGGAGGCGAATAAGTAAATCATGTCATTTCAGAGTGAGTAAAGTCCCTGCTTAGCCATCTCAAATGAATTTTAATCTACAAATAGTACAAGATGAAAGCCATCAGAAGAGACTGACAGGACTCCCAGAAGCCCACTAGTCAAGAGCTTCTTGTTAAACTGAATGCCTCCATTAGGTCAACAGTGCAGTAAATACCATCAAAAAATAAGTTACAAATCCCAGAAGGATGTTTATTCTTAGATGCAGAACTGGCATCAACGTACCAGAAAACCAAACCCGAGGACCAGAGATACTACTAATGACAATGAACACAGAAATTTCCAGACTGACAGGAGCTGGGAAGCAGTGGCTCAGAGAACAGGCAGGGCTGCAGATCTGATTCCTTGCAGACAAGAAGGGAGGATGGGGATGATATCATTACCCATGCTGAAAAGGCAAAAGGTCTCTCAGAGACCAAGGAGTTCAGATAGGAGAACAGACATTCTGAACTTGTTGATCAAGCATCTGAAAAAAATAGGATGCCACTAAGTCCTCATTCTGGAACCCTTCCCAAGTGCTGCCACAAGCTCCAAGATTGCTGGCTCCAGAACCAATTTAGGATGCCAGAAGCCTGGCTGTGCAGCCTGCCACATGCTTGCAGAAACCTGCTTCCCTAATTTAATGCAAGCTTGTCAAGTTTTGTTTCTGGAACCCATCTGAGCAGCAGCCAAGAACTGCAGCAGGGCCAGGCTCTGTAATAGTATTGTCCCACTCCATGTTCTAGCACAGCTATACACCAGCAGCATCCTGGTTCTCGAGCCCACTGTGGATGCAGTCAGAGTACAGTCTGTTGGGAAATGTAGAAATGCTGATCGTGAAGTTCTGCATCAGTAAATCCCTCCAGATCTACTAAGGACATCCATATTTAGTAAAAACATTATTTTGGAACCCATCTCCAGATATTTCCAAGAATTTTTAGGAGGCTGCCATGCACAGCAATAAATTTTTTTTTCACCAACCTTATTATTGTTAAAATGAAAGTGCAAAACCTAGAGATCTAACAACTTTTTCTTCAGTGGAGAGTTCCAGCTGAGGTCCAGAGGGCAGATCCACATATACATATCTGCATCTGCCTCTTCAAATCTGCTTAAAGAAAAGTACAAGCAGACAGCACAGGTCTGGGATGTACCCAGCTGGCCAGCCCTTGGGGCCTCTTCAATAGGCTTTAGAGTCCAAATGAGGTGTAAGTCTATTAAGACAGAGCTTGTGCACAGATCAGAAATCCTCAGAGGGTTGTGGCCTGTCACTCTGGGGCTGTTGGTTTCTCTCTGATACATGCACTGGGAAAAAGGAGTATCATGAGAAAGGAAAGACAAAAGAAAAAGAGCATACAACAGAAACAAAAATTTACTGCTTAGTATCTTTGACAGAAATCTTACTGCATCTGTATGTCAGGACTCCAAATACTCTCTCTTCTCCTGCACACTCTGCCAGTCCAATACCAGGCATAACAGGTCCTACATCCCATCATATTCCCCATCAAGTAATACTCTATCTAGGCATGGGGAGCACAACAGATGGGGATGGCTTACAAGCTTTTGTCATCAGCTCTTCATGAAACCACAGCTGGGGCACTGATACAGGACCCACCACTGCCACTTGTGCCTACTTAAACTTTCAACCAGTTCTTTCCCCTTGCACCCTACTGTACACACAGTACAGAGCAAAGCCACTTGGGAAAAGAAAAAAAGGAAAAGCAGAAAGACCACCTTACACAGCAAAATGTCCAAGACAGGACAGAAGGCTTCCTCTCTCTGGGCGTTTTTCATTTTCCTTACCTACACCCCTTACAGTTTCCTGCTGTTGCTCACAAAAGGCTGAGTCCCCAAACTCTGCAGCCTGTAGGAGCAGGCTGAGAGCAGCTGCAGCAAACACAATGTTCTAGAGGCTGGAGTGCTGGGTCTTTGGTTGTTCTTGCTGACAGGGAAGGAAGATACAGGAGGTTAGCTGCAATGAGATATTCGAGAGAGACAAAGACTATTACAGATGCAGTTACGCTGTGGTACATAACCTGAGCCTGACTACACATAGCTCCACAGCTACAAAGTACATGCAATGCCAGCTTAGCAGGCAAACGGAGGATTCCCATGGCAAACATGAACACCCCAGGAGTTAAAGCGTCACTACTGCAGCTCCTGTGTGGTCACCTATTCCTCATCAATGGCACAAGGAGCCTCACCAGGCCAGGAAACATGTGAACAAGGCACTGCTAAGCACCAGTTGCCCTTGCCTGGCAAAGAACCACCTGGGGACATAAATCAAGCTAGCCAAAGAATAATCTCTTGACTGCTTTCTACATCTCAAAATTTGTGTTTCTTCTGCACGGGAATGAAAATAAAACCTTTTGAATGTGACTTTTGGGGCTTCCCCATCCCCCATTGGAAACATCCAGTTGTCGTTGGAAAAATAAAAAGTAATGTTTTCATTTAGGTAAATTTTACTTAGTCAGAGGGGACATGGGGTTTTTAATCTAAACCAGAACCAGGGTGAAAAGTGGACTGAACATGGCATATGACTGCAGAATATTTCTGCTTATTTCAAGGAAATTACATTGAATCAAAATTGCCCAGACTTACTCTAGGCAGAGGAAGCCAGACCCAGGCCAGAGAAACCCCGAGGCTGCTCCAGTTGATTAATCCAGGATCGGGGTGGCAGGCTGCAACCAGAAAGGTTTACAGCTACCTTTGCTCTCCCACTCTGAGATCCAGCTAAGGCAGCATGGATGCAGCCCAGGATCAGCGCATCTCCCTCTTTCTCCTCCCTTTCTCTCTCAGTAAATCCCAGAGGGCACATTTCCGTGCCAGAATAAGCCTCTTTGTGAGGAGCGAAGGGAATGCATAGAGCCGCTAATGAGAGCAAAGCTGGAAAGCGAAACCCCGGGCTGGGGAGAGCCTTCCTCCCTCCTCCTCGCCGAGAGCCGAGCGGCGGTGCGGCTGGCGCGGCACCCTCGGCAGCTCGGCCCGGGGGAGGACGGCCCGGTGCTGGGTGCCCTGACCCCTCTAGCTCCCCTGCCTCCTCCAACTTCCCTGTCTTTTTAAGGCAGGCTGCAGAAAAGGCAGCAGAGCAGCCTTTATCATGCAAATAACAAGAGTAAATGGGCAAATTCCCCGGTGGGCACTTGAGTGAAATGCAGAGCTTCTGGCAGTGGGGAGGGGGTGCTTTATTTGCAGGTCTCTGTTCTAATTTAACTGCAATGGCAGCTAAAGGAGACACCAGGGACCCGCTCTCATCCTTGGCGCTTCCCGCCGCCCGCCAGGGCCACGGGCCGGGAGCGGGAGAGGGGGAAGGCCGGGGCGCGGTGCGGCGGCAGAGCCTGCGGGGAGGCTCCCGGGGCCGGCAGCGCTCCAGCGCCGGGCTGATGACCTCTTTGGGGGGCACCTCCTCCGCGCCCCCGAGCTAGCCCTGGAAGAAGGGCAGGGAGGAGCGTGAGCGAGGTCTCCAGGGGGAGACGCCTTTGATCCGCTCTCCCCCAAGCCTCCGGGGAGAGCCGGCTTCACCCCGGCGCCGGGAGACCCCCTGTCCCCTCCTGTCCCTCACGCTGCCCACGGGAGCGCCCCACCCAGCGCTCCCAGGGCTGCGGGCAGCCGCCGCTCCAGCCCCGCGGGGAGGGGGCTGCCAGGGGCGTGGCCTGGCAGGGACGGATCCGGAGCCATCTCCTGCTGCCTGCACAATCCCCTTGCATCGCAGGTCAGGGTTAGGTGTCCCACCTAACCAGGGAGCCAGCCCAGACACAGGATGACAGAGGAAAATGGCCTGGCATCCAGGTACCATACAGCTGATAACCCACCTGCTGGTGCTGGTAACACCACAACAAGCTTCTAGCTTCACCGGGCTGAGAACTGGGTATTATAGAATCACAGAATCATTATGGTTGGAAAAGACCTTTAAGATCATCGAGTCTAACCGTCAACTGTGGGCACCACCATGCTTACTAAACCATGTCCCAAAGCGCCAAGTCTACACGGTTTTTGAACACTTCCAGTGATGGCGACTCCACCACCTTCCTGGGCAGCCTGTTCCAATGTTTGACCACTCTTTCAGTAAAGAAATTTTTCCTAATATCCAATCTAAACCTCCCCTCCCAATCTAAACAACTTGCAGCCGTTTCCTCTTGTCCTATCGCTACGTAGTTAATCAAATCACTTCTCTGGGCTGGGACCAGAGAAGACTGATGGCTCCAGCTATAAGTAAGTAAGACTACTCCCCCTTATGCAGACTTACAGAGCCCCATGAGCTGGGTGGGTAGTGAAACCTTTGCTGGTTGTACTGAAAAAAACTTTGGGAGGACACCAGAGTCCTCGGAGAATGGTGAAGGGGAGAAAACTACATTGCAGAAAAAGAATCAAAGATAAGGGACTGCAGATGAATGCAAAAACCATGCAAATGAAAAAGAGCAGATGTAGTCAGAGCCAGAGGAGAGAGAGCGCATTAGGGAAAACCCACCACAACTTTCCAAACTTTTCCTGCAGCTTAGAAACAGACCCCACCATGACTGGAGGTGAACTCTAAAACATCCTCAGCTCTTTTCAAAGGATGTTTCAGAGATACCCAACCCATCAACTGCAAAGCTCAGACCTTTAGAAGCTTCCCCACTTTTCCAAAGGCTGGAATTGATGATCCCTTTTCCCATCTCTGTTTTCATCACAATCTGCTCCGCTCAAACCAAGGATCTCAAAACATTTTGGACCAGTTCTCAGAATGAACCTTATGGCTGTGTGGGGATTGTGGGGAAATGCCTTTCTGCCCTTCAGACAAAGTGAGAAACTGAGACAGGCAGAAGCTAAGTGACTGAGCCAAGACAATGTGACACATCCATGGCAGAACCAAAGTTAAAAGTTGGATTTCCCTGCATGAAGCCACCCCTTATGATCCAAGCTACAACACTCCTTTTTCTGAAGCTCTGGGACCTAACCTTCTTCCTTCCCTCACTATATGCAAAAAGCCGAAACAGGGGAGCCACCCATCCTGCACACAGCACCTCCCAGCTTGCCGGAGCTGCTGCACTCAGGAGCGGGTGAGAATGCCCAACTGGCTCCCTCTGAGCAGCCCCAGCCGAGACCGAGGGTCCCGCTCGCTGGCCTCGGGGAGCGTGGGGGACAAGGTGGCAGCCACGACTCATTTGGCATTCTGAGGGGCTGGTGCGCAGCATCCCCATGCCAGCAGGGGGTAAATGAGAGCTCAGACATGAGTTATTGGAGCACTTATGTTCCCAGATTCTCCCAAACGTTGGGAAAAGGACAAACTGTTTAGTTGTAAAGAGCCTGGGGGGTGTGAACGGGGGAGGAGAAGGAGGAGGGAGCTATGTCGAACTAGTTTCATGAAGCAGAGACTTTGAAATTGAACTCATATGCTATGGATAGGGAGGGAAGGTGGGGGGACCAACCCCCAAGGTTTTACCCTGGAAGCCCATAAGCCTCCAGTGTGGATTCTGGCAGCAAACTTGGCACCCACCTAGCACCCCTCACCACCAGTCAGGGCCAGGAACAGCACAGTCCACAGTCAACTTGCTTGTCTGCTGGGCTGCATTATTTGGGAAGCAGCTTCAATTGTTCAGGCGAAGAAAGAAGGAAAGCTGGGAAGAAGGGACAGCAGTAATTTTTGTCAGAAAGGAACTGATTTGTGTAGGTACCACAAATACTGGAGGCACCCCAAACTTTTGATAGCCCTGAGCCACACCTAGACTTAACTACAAAACAAGTGTCAATCAAACCAGCAGTTTTTAACTTGGTGGTACTGGTCACAAACTAACTAGATGCACAGTGAGGAGCTCCCAGCCACAGCTACATGCAGCAATATTCAGGAGAAACACAGTGAAACTGAGGGCTCAGTATACCCAGGGACATGTAGAGAACATCCTAGAGGAAACTTGGACCTAGTTCAGTTTCTATAGGTAAATCTTCCGGTAATTAGAGGTATACAACAGTGGGTTAGAGGGATCCAACTTTGCCGTTAGAAGATCTATAAAATCCCCAGCAGCTAGCACTCTTCATGGCAGTCTTCACCATCCTGTGTATGGTGCAAATCTGATTCACATCAACACAGTGAGATGAGCCTGGCATTCCCCTACTGAACAGTGCAGAGAAAAGAATACAAAAAAAAGCAGAGCCCGAAGGGGAAGAGGTGTTGAAGAAAGCTTGCCTAAATTATGAAAAATTTCTTTGTGATGTTCTGACTTTTGAGTAGTATCATTACACTGAGACTATGTGTCTTGTCATGATGAAATTTCACTAGCTGCATACTTCTCAATCACAGGAAATACATTTCCCCTTGGCTCACTGACCAATTCTTTGGACTCACTGAGGATTTTTGGTGAGTGTTTTCTTTTCTGAACTATAAGTGACAAGGATGCTGACGCTGTGTTAGGAGAAATGTCTTGTCAAAAAGTACATTTTCAGCTTCTTCTGACTTCTAACTTCTCAGGCTTAGATATAGTCTCAGCGTGGCACTATCATATCATATCACCTCCATGCTATTGAGGACAATGTCTGAGTCGCTGAGGCAGCATCCTCTGGAAGCTGTCTCTTCTATGCTCCCCTTGGCACATGCAAAAGAAGATCCCCACCAGAGAGCTAATACTATATGTGCCCGGGGGAACTGTCCTGCTCACTGACTGCCAGGCAAACTTAGGGTCCTCAACATTTTGCATGATCACACCCTAGCTGAAAACACATCCAAAGTGAAAGTCCAGCCTCCTCACAGCTTTAGGAAAAACTAGACTGTAGAAAGCAGTTTCACAGCCAAAATGTCCTGCCAGATGCTACTACAATTTTGGTGACAATAAAGTCATCTGCCGTGGGAACTTGGTCATCCTCTTCATGTTGCCCTTCTCAAGATACCCCTTCTCAGAGCAGTAGCACAGTGGTAACAGCACAGGAGAAACCCAGTTTCATCTGGTACAATCCCCATGACTTTGTCCCTGGGCCCTTCAAAGAATCCAGTCAAATGATCTGTTCTCTTGGTTTCACACTTTCCCTCCCGCCCCCATGTTTGTATTTGAATGCACTTCCTAAAATCTGCTACTATCTCCACCTTGCCTGCTGGTGGCATCCCTTCTCTCCCTTCCCTAGTACCATTATTTTTTATTTATTTTCTCTCTAAAATTCTCCCTCTAAGAAATTCCCTGTTTCGTCTCTTAAATGCTCACAAAAATAGCAGATCCCGATTCCTTTTGTCCCAGTCCTCCCTTCCTCATTTCACCCCCCCCCCCCGCCAAATTCCATCTCCCAAGAACACTCCCCTGGCCGCACCTTCAAATCCTCCTCTTTGCACACATGCACCCCACCCTGCTTGCTCATTCATTTTCCATCTGCATCTCTCTCCTCCCGGATTCTTCCCTAAGTCTCGGTGATAAAAGTGCCAGATTGGAGTTGCTGTGTAAAGAGGGTTCATTTGCCATTTGCCACCATATGGGCCCAAAAGCAAAATCGTCAGCTAAGCGATTAAATCAAGTATGTCGAACAAAATGTTATGAACTGACATTATGGGTATATAATTTTATGCCATTTGTTGCCATCTGTTTATCTAAACAGCCCCCGTTCCACACAAACACACAGAAGTCTCTGCCACGCTCACAAGGCTTCAGTGCAGGGGTCACAGTGCCTCCCTTTTCCTCCTTTCCTCTTTCTCTTATTCTGTCCTTCCATTCTCTCTGTCTGTCTGCATTCACCAGGGACTTGGTATTGGAGTCTGGCCATAGACAAATCTTCCACTGCACTCTAGCACAGATTTAAAGGAAACCACCCCACAATAATCAAGGAGGTTGCCTTAGAGAACGAGGTGTACTTTCTTGCCTTCAGACTCTGTCCAAGTTCATTTTACACAAGAAAATTTAAAAAATATCAAACCAGAAGAGGGGGATGGAGAGAAAGAGATGGCAGAATAAGTGGTGGTCAGCAGAGGGGTGTTACCTGTTTGCCCTCAGCTGGGACAGAGGAAGGGCAAGAGAAGAACAGGCTATGGCAGTTCTTCGCTCAGCCGAACTTTCTTTCTGCTTCATTTTACTTTTTCCTGTGTCTCCAAGTGGATCACAGCCTATTTCAAGGTTAGGTAGTTGTGGTGGCTGTGACAGACTGTAGACTGACCCAGTGACCCCTCAGCCATCCTGCTCTCTATAAGAATGTGAAGGCACTGATTAAAGTTCCTACTTCCCTAGCAAATGCTTACCAAGTATGGCACGAGTGGAAACCATAAGAAGGTCCCCATCCTGTGGGCTGAATTTATTCCTCAGTTTTAAGGTTGCTCTGAGGAAACTGGAGACAGCACAGTAATCAATATCAAAATTGATAATCAAATCAAAAACATAATATCAAAGAGATTACGGCAAAGTTCCTACACCATAGATATGTAGGCAAAGTTCCTCTTTCTCTCAAAAAGGGAGAAGGTACTGGCTCTACCGATTCATCCAGAACAGACAGAAGATCCAGCACAATAGTTTATCTCAAGTCCTTGGAAAGGGAATTCCCTCATTTGCACCAAATTTTTTTGGTGCGTTTTTGAACGCAAGTTTCCCTCATCCACATCACTGGTCATGCGGATGGTGCACGGGGCCTTCATGATGACCACTGAGAAAAACGGGCAATAACTATGCCAAGCCAAGAACAGGTCAACGTATCAAGTCTGTTCTCAAGGGCTACCTCGTGAGCTTAAGGGTGTATTGGCAGCTGAGCAAGGAAAATATCTTCAACCAATTACCAGTGTGTCTGGCTAATGGTTTTAAAGAACTTTAGTGCTACCTTTTTTATGAACTGATTTAATGGGGTGTCCTTCCTTTCCAGATGTCCTTAGTCTTTGAGGGAAATAGCATGTCAGTAATTGTCCCTGTAGTTCTGAAAGTCACAGGTGGGTGGGGGCATTTAGCTTTCCTCCTTCCCAAGCAGAACCCAGTCCACAGTACACCCTGCCAAGAGAGCCAACTCCTTCTCTGTGAATCCCTCTTTCAGTCAGTTTGAGGGTTCTTTGGGGGAGAAGTGTTAGAAGAGGAAAATACAAATCTCTCTTCACCCTCGAAGTCTCCTATCCTCATTCTCAGAGCTATGAACTGAGCATATGTCTCTCAGCATGGTGTAGATGGGAAGGGATTATGCCTCCATTACTAATGAAAACCAGGGGCCAGGCATTTTTCAAGTATCTGGAGCACAGGTTTGCTCAGAAGCTAGGACTTGGCCTCAAAAGTTTACGTATTTCCTAGGCAGTGGGTAGGTTTAGCTACAAAGTGATTTGGTCATAAGGTATCCCTTTATCTTCTTGCATTCATGACTGACAGTGCTATATTTAACACCTCCAGGCCATCTGACCACTGTATGCTGGAACTACCCTGGCATATAGCAAGGGTCAGCTCTGCAGCCACATGCTGGAACATGGAAAGCCATTGCTGCTTCTCCCCAGAAGAACTTCAAATTTACAGGGAAAAATTAAAAACCTACTTTAAAATGCTCAGGAGATTCCTACAGTTCTAGTGGATTTTGGATAATGACCTAAATGCTGGCAGTTCACAAATAATTATACAGCAAGCCCATGCTAATAAACAGGAGCTCCCTCCTTTCCAAGGCTGTTGCTGTTCTTGTCTTACCTCTCAGCTGAGGAGGTACAGATACACAGCACTACCGAGGAGGTTCTCAGCACTTGGCAGCATCAAGTCCGCTATGCCCAGCTGCTCTTCTGGAAGCACAGTATACTGATATGTTCAGGCCAGCTCTAGGCTGAACACAGGCAGCTGTCTGCCTAGCTGTTAATGCAGCTTTGCACTGCATGTGCATGGCTGTATTTCCTTTCTGCTAGGAGAAAAACAGTGGAACACCTCAAAGACCCCTGGAGAGCCTCAGCTAGTCCAGAGACAGCAATTCACCTGCTTAGAAGAGCAAGCTGGCGTAAGTACAGCCCACCTGTGCTCTGGGTACTGTACCAGCTTCCCATCTGCTCCCAAGTGCATCTGAAGGTGGTCATTTTAATCTAATAAGCATTTGATTACTTTTTGCTAAGAGGCCACCTCTCTGCCAGCACATCCCCAACTACTGCCCTCATCAGATGGGCTCCTTCTTACAGCTTTTGTGTCTGCTATCAGTGGAGGTGTAGTAGTCAGCTAATGCAGGCAGCTACACTGCTCTCTGCCCAAAAGTTTGATTTCCAATGAGGGTTAGAAGGAGAGAGAAGAGTGAATGGAAGAGTAGCTGATCACCACTGCTTCCCAGAACAAGAAGCAAGAGTTTTACTATGCTATGTTAGACAGGCGTGATCAGTCTGCTGCTGTGATGAGCTCTATCAGCCCTGCTTTCCTGCAAGTGACAGCCAGCCTCCTACCCAAAGCCCACACTAACCAGGACAGTTGGCTGGATTCCAGGCTACCTCTAGTAGTGCAGAGCCATTGTGTGGCTCTGGATCAGTCCTTGCAGGAGAGAAAGCAGCCACCAGCAACAGACAGGGAGTGGAGAGCACCACCAGAGCAACAAATTCCTTAAGTGTCATGTTGTCCATACCACCTTGAAGACGAACGCACTACCAGCTCAAGAACAATTGAGACATTTAATAACCCTCAGCTGGATATCTGGGCTTAAGCCAATATGTTGTCAAAACCACCATAAATAACTCCTTTTAAAAGCCAGAGTAAGGGGCAGGGGGGGAAGTGAAGGCAGGATCACATAGAAAAATCACAAATTGGAAGGGATACAATTTTCAGTACTTATTGTAATAATATCAGGGAAAAGAACACCCGATACTGGACAAAAAAGTATGTTATGTCCTGGATATCATCAAGCAGATGTATTCATTGGAGAGCCAGGAGGCCAAAACTACCAAAGAAGAGTTGAAGATGTATTACAGGAAGTCAGAACGAACACAGTAAGAAATAAAAGTGGAAAAGCCAAGCTGTCTCAGATTCTATGACTGCTAAATCAAAACCTAAATTAAACTGGGAATCATAATGTAAACAGAAGAATCATCAAAACGAGGAAACTCCTTGACTACTGTGGGAAAAGGATGAAGAGTCTTTTATTAACGTACAGAGCTAAAAGGTAACTAACACTGTAAAGACTAACATATTTTATTGTCTGTAAGAAGAAAAATATTGGAGAAAGATTGTCACATCTTTTTCTGCAGTGGATACATCAGCAGGATTCAAAAAACCAGGGCGCTCATTTGTGCAGACTGCATACTTCTTCAGAGAAATGCTGTTTCTGCAGACTGCCATTTGGGTTGTTACTAGAACAACAAACTGTGGATGGTATGGATACAGATGGCATTTTAAGCTGGGGTAAAACAGCAGAAGAAAATGATCAAAGGCTCAAGGCGATTGTGAAGAGAGCAAAAGCTGCTGGGCTGAATGGGCATGAAATATGTAAATCCCATTTAAGAGAGATAACATACCCGCCAGCGAAAGCAGAAAAGCGTGCAGGTAGATCATGATAAAGTTGAAATCATCATCCATATACATTCTTCAACATACAAAGGGGTACCAACATACCTTGAAAGGGTGAACTGTGCAAGGCATACAGGCCCAAACTAGCTGTATTAACCAGGAACCCTACAGCACCACTGTGCAGAACTGTCCAAAGAATGCAGGATGAAAATCTCAATAAAAACAGTAAGAAATTGAAAGAGCTAAAGAAATGCCCCTGTAGGCATTAGGACAGTAAGCACAGAATTAATCTGTCAGCAAACATTTCAAAGAGGGTAGTGACATTGTCATTTTACAGCATAACATTCAATATCGAAAGGAGCAGCATATGCCTCTTTGGCACTAACAGAAATTAGATGGATGCAACAAGGAGACAATGGAACAGGGTGCACTTCTGCTTCTTTTCCCCCTTTTTTTCTTTTTTAATGCAACTGTGCTCTCTGACGTAACCAATAATCCTATTTTTGTCAGCACCCAGACAAACCTTTAAAAATAAAGACAAAATTTCAAATGAAAGCAGTGGAGAGTTCTGCTGACCACTCCAAGGCACTTAACAGAAGTTCAGGAAAGGAAAGTCCAGAGCTTAATTGTGAGCATATCCATCTCATTTTAGCATTAATAACTTTGTCTCAAATTTTGGATAATGATTTCCAGTAGGAGAAGCTACATTTTGACTGAGATGATTAACACAGAGTTTGGGAAAGCACGTCTCCAACCACTTGCACAGTTTAAGGTGGAACATTTCTAGGACTAGAGGGGATTCTCTGAAAATGGCGATTTCCAAGATGCTATGCTGTCTTTACAATGTCAGGATTGTATTGGTCATTTGGGAATAGAGAAATCTTAAAGGCATCTCTGAATTATTTTATACTGGCCACAGGTGAGTAGAATTCTAGGGGGGTGAAGCTATGACAACCAGAAGAGCTCATGTGGATGATACAGAATAACATAACCATCTTGAAAAAGTATTATGCATTTGAAGCCAAACACTTCCACTTCCCCAGCTTAGCTTTATGAGAATGTACCAAAGCTAAATGTGCATGTTGTAAGTAATTTTTCTAATCCTGGTGTACCTGACATAGTAACATGACAAGCTACCTGACAGATAGCTGGCACTCACTGAGAAGGGATTTCAAGAATTTAAGCACTATGCAGTAAAGTACCAGGCAAGTTACACCATGCATAGTCCTCCTCAACCCCAGTCCAGTCCCAGGATGCTGGAAAACAACATCAAGCTCATAAAGTCCTTATTAAAAAAGGGTGAAGAGCCAGACACAAGCCTTTATTTAACTTTGCTTTGTTACTGGATAGCACTGGTAAACACTCTCATTTTACCTCTTGACATTTTATGCAGAAGAAAGCCTTAAGAAAAGGAATGATGAAACTGATAATACAGGACCTCAAAATCACAGATGTGTGAAATGCATGTATAATTAATCTGAAACCCAGTATGATTTCCAGGGAGATGGTTTTCATTAAATGAAAATTTTTATAATTTCAAAGCAATTGCAATAATAATTTCAGTCAAAGCGTGAACAACAGCTCCCACAAAAATGCTGATAGTATTGGCAATGCATTGTGAAATGCATCTGTTTTGTTAAGCAAGTAGTTGAAAAATCAATAAATGTGAAGTTTGACTGACACTATCAGATGTATTCTTCAGACAAACAGCAGATCGCAACAAATACCAGCTCATACCCAGTGGGTTTTACTTGTCTGCCTAGAATCCTAAGGACAACCTCTTTTCGTTACTAGCCACTTCAGATCTTTGGAGAAAGCCCAGTTAACAGTGAAGAATTGATAACATACTTAAAAGGAATTTTCCCCAGACAGCACTTTAACTATAAGCTCCCTGAGACAAGGTTATCTTTTATTTTGCTTCTATACATTACTGGTGCTAGTGAATCCACAAGGCTCTACAAGTCAATTAGCCTTTCATGGCAGTGTAAGTGAGAATGCATTTGAAGACTCACCAAAGCCCCCTCTTCTCTACACAGCATCCAATTTACTCCTGTTGACTTATAGAGTCCAAATTCCTTTCTCCAAATTTCTCCTCTTCTTCCTGACAGGAGGTGACTCATACACCTCCACTTCTAATGGTCATCACCTAACTATCAAAGCGCCACAATCATGTTGTAAATGCTTTGGGTGAGAGGCAAGCAAACTCTCAACTACATCCTAGGACCAGGGTAAGATCTAAACAACTTGTGAGCTCTGGTATTCTACACAGATAGATGGGTGAGCAGATAATCCCCTTTACAATATCCATCAGGGATCTGATAAAGTCGGATGCAGCAAGTGTCCCATCCTTCCCAATACAGTCTAGGTTTTGCTTACATCCCACCTTTACCAGGAAATTCAGGTGGAATCCTTTGGATCTGATACATGGACCATCTGTGAATACATACACCTGGCACATGCAGTGGACAGATACCCTGGGATAGACTCTTATAGCCATCTCAAAACTAAGCAAATAGCTGGTAGCTCTCAAAGTCTTGCTTCTACTTCAAGCCTAGCAATAATTGTAGGGACTAAAACTCAGATCCTGAATTGCAATTTGGCATCAAATTAGAATGAAAGGAAGCTAGAAGCTAAGCTTAGGAACCAGAAATCACTTGCCACTCTGTGACAGCCAAGCTTTCAGAGATCTTCATAAAAACAGGTTTGAGTGGTGTCTGCCCATTCCAGAGCTGAATGGAGTGCAGAAAAATTTACTCTCTTGGAAATTAGAAAGAATTGAGAGGTGAATCCAGATCCTTTTTATCCCTTGTCCTCTCTTGTAAAATGATGCAGGGCACATACCACACCAAGACTGCTGAGCATTTGATTTCATTCCAGTATGCCTATTAGTCTGCTTTCTGCATATTGGACTACAGTTCTGTCACTCAAACCACCCCTGATTTCATCAAGAATTGATTCTGGCCCTATTCTTCCTTCTGTGGTACTGGTTGACATTGGGAAAATGAACCATGCTGAAAAGGACTATATATTAGCCTTCCCATCAATGCCACCGGGGTAGTGCAAAGAGCCTGGGTTGACATCTCACAGAAAGCAGGGGTCCTCTGTTTACACAGCAGCAACTGAAAAATACTTGCTGCATGCAGAGGCAAAAAAAGAAGGAAAATTAAGTCAGTACCCAGATGGTGCCTAGCAACTACTACTGATAGGATTAGGCCTTAACACAGCAAGAGTGAACAGATCTAGAATGAGCGTTGCTTACATAACACAAACGAAGTCTAGAGATGCAAGTTGCAAGCAAGACATCTGCCAGTGTCTTTCAAAGATGAAGCCTTGCTCCTCCAGCTCAGCAGAAGAAAGAATCCTACCCTTTTGCATTCCTCCAGATAAGGAAGCATCTCCATTGTTGCTCTATAGATGCCAGATAAATGCCTCATGCATTTGTCCCTCTCTCCTTCCAGTAGGAACAGAATTTCATCCCAGCATGGTAGGAACCATAAGCAGAAAGAGAAAGGATCTAGTGGGACAGATGGATGAGCAGAGATGTAATTCCAGAGGAAAGCTGCTGTCATCCCATTAAAGATGAGGTTAAAGGTAGCAGCAATGAAAGAGTGGGAGATATTTCACTGGGGGAAATGGAGTGGCACCGAGCTTTGAAATTGCACTGCATGAGAATATTAATAAAAAAGTTAATGACGCAATGTGCTTTTTGCTCCACATTAATTACACTTTTACATTCCAGTTTTTAATGCATTTTGCACTAGACTTTATTTTACATTCCAGGAAGGGGAAAATATAATTGCAGCTTTAATTTCTATAGCCAAACCCTGATAAGATCACAGCTGTGAAAATCTCATAAAAAGCTTTAAATTAAGTTAAAAAAACAGTTCCCTTCCCTCCTCCCCCTGCTTCTCTTCCTACATGAGGTGCCATTCAGCAGAGATGGTGAAAGTGTTGGTTCAAGGTAGCATTGTTCCCCAGCATGGAGATCTTTTCTGAAGTCAGCACCAGTTCCGAGGCCTGGACCATCCAACACCAGGTACCACTGCTGGGGCTCATCTACCTCTTTGTGCCATCAGTGGTTCTAAACCCCCTGCCAGTGACCATTTGGGTATGCAGGGCCCCAGCTGTAATATACATAGCATTACTGCTGTCATATACATAGTTCTGGTTATTTCCAAAGGCACAGTCCCTGTGCTGGGGCTGTAACATGCACAGACAAGACTGAAAAGATCACACTGCCACAGGCTGAGAACTGAGGCTTGGTGAAATAACCGGTTTACATGAGATAAATCAAAGTTTGTGTGAATGACAGGAATTGCAGATTATTGTTTGAAACCTGTCAGAGATGCCTCCCATCACTGCAGAAATAAAGATGGATCCAAAAAAGATATCGTAAAAATGAAGTAGCCTGACACCCTTACCTTCTTCCTTTGCAGTGGACAGGCTCTGGGTCTGGCCCCAGAGTGTCTTTGTAGACATAGTGACCCCTCTACAGCTAGAAGACTATGCCAAGTCCTAACGAATCACTCCACGTATGCCCCTGCCTTTGACTTTGACTCTCCATTCACTCAGAAATCCCTGTAGATCTCAGGATCCAAAACAGGCATCGTGCAAGCCACAGCATGACTACAGCCAGTTGTTTCATTCAGTAGTATGAAGGGCCATCTCAGCGCTGTGCCTACAGTCCTTAGTGCAGCTAAAGCAGCATAGCCACACTGTGTGAACACCACTCTTACTTTGTTGGTGCAAAGATATACAATCCGTATATGCTCAGAGCAGTCGCTGGTATAGTGTATCTTCATTCCCCTACAAGGAAATTGCTTTAGTTATGGAGACAAGTTGAGACCTTGCTTGCACCTGGACAAAACCAAAGGGGAACCAGTCCCTTCATCTATTCGTAGTTCCAGTCACTTACAACTTGAAACAGTCGAGTAGTCGTTTCCAACCATTTCCTCTTTGCTATTTGTGCTGTGGATCCTGCCCATGACTTTGATCTGCCACATCCTTATCCCAGGAACTCCAGGACAAGCCACTGACTTCATCATGTACAAAAAGGTAGCTCTTCCAGTGTAATGTCAGTGTTCTTAAATTTGTGGATCCCTATCTCAAGATCCTTAACATAAGCTACACTATCATAAAAGTGAGAGATAAGATAATCCATCCTTCTACCCTTGAAAGGATCACATATACAAGCATCTTCCTTGACACATGGACCCAAGTCACTTCTGTTGGAAGCCTGTGACCTTGCTGAACCACTTCTCTTTGGATTCTGACCTCTTTCCTTCTAAAATGTCCAGACTGGATATCCCTGATTTTTCTTTCCTGAATTCAAACCTGGTCCTCCATTTAGACTAGTCTCTGTATTATTGTCCACCATTGCCACTATTCTTGTGACTTTATTGGAGAAAGAAGAAATCTCACCCATGAGTTTCTGCAGTAAAAGGGAGTAGTCAGAGTATCTTATTCTAAAACCCCATGCAGACTGGACAACAAGAACTAAAGAAAGGTTCACTTCTCCATAAAGCTTTTGTTGAACCTCTTGAGCTCCTTCTCTAGGATAAGTTCCCAATTTACACCTCTGTAAACAAAAGCAGAATCCATCACTCACAGGCATATTATTTTCCTTGATTGTTCCCTACATGCAAAAAGCAGAAGAGGAATGTGTTTTCGCAAGTGAAAGAGAGAGAGAAGAAAATAGGAGAGATTGAGAGAAAGGAAGAGAGAGAGGCTCTAAAACCTCATTTTCGTGGTAATTTACTCTTCTATTCAGTTGAGTCCTGCTGCTCGTAAGCCTATTCCTGTTACAATATTAGATATAAACAAGTAAACTGTGTAATGGATCACATTAAGCAGGCCCTGCATCTTGAGGCAGGATTTAATTTGCATGGCAGATTATCTTGTCTGCAGTAGGAGAGGCACCCTGGGGCACTGACTGCATTAATAGGATCTAGTCTCTTAAAATCCATTAAGTCAATTGAGTGGACCAGTCTATAATCTCATTTCAAATCCAGCGTGAAAATGCTTAAACACTAGCCCTATGACACCAACAGCGGAGAAGTGACTAAAGGGACATTGGAGACCGCACTGTGCCATATTGCCTGCCTGCTGGGAGTGGGGAAGGGAGGGGAAAGGGTAGGGCTCATTCTCTTTTAGCAAACTCCATTCAGGAAGATGCTGACAGCAGGAGTGAGGTGAGGAGAGGAGGCAGGAGCTGTGTAAGGGGAAAGACTGTGGAGTTTATCCCAAGTAATGACAGTGGGTTGTTAAACAATGGAAATTGGCTGATGAAGTTCTGGATACCTTATTGCTCTGACACAGTCGGAAATACTGAACCGTGGAGGGGGTATGCCTTTACAAGGGTGTTCTACTATGAGTCACTGACAATAGGGATTTTGAACCTGGACAGAAAACAGAATGAGTCTGGGAAATCTGGGATAGCAATTAAAATACAGGACTAGAATGCGAGAATGTCAAAGCTGTGGAAACCCAGGCTTGTGGCCTCTCTGCTCTGGACTGCCACCAGTGGGCAACATTCTTGAACTCAGACACATCTGCATGAGGTTATTCTTGGCCCAGCTTATCTGAGTAAACTTTTCCCATTTGTCCCATGGGAGAAAATTAGATAAAGGCTCAATTTGTCTTAAAAAACCTGGCCACAAGCTCCCCAAGGTAAGAACTGTTTTTGGTTTGGTTATATGAAAAAATATTTAGCACAAGGGGTCTCCAGTCTGAGGTCTGGGCACCATGACCACATTACACTAACCCTGTAACAACAAATAGAAATAGTAGTAGAGGACAAAGCCAGATATATTGAAAACAGACAGGTAGAAACTCAAAAGGAAGAAAAGAGACATAATAGCATAACCTAAAAATTTAAATAGCTAGAAACCTCCAGGACCAGATGGCATTTATGCAAACACTCTAAAGAAATCAAGTATAAAGAAGTTACTAACAAAAATATTCAGTTTATCATTAAAAACAGCCACTCTCCCACCAGGCTGGAGGGGAGCCAACACTGTGCTGCTTTTAAAAGAGGTGCTAAGGGCAATCATGGGAATTATAGACCTCAGTGAGCCTTACGCCAGTACAAGGAAAAATAGCTGAGAAAATCATTAAAGACAGAGTTATAAAGCACCAGGCTAGGTGAGCATAATGTGGTAAAGAAGCAGCTCAGCTTCTCCAAGCTGACTTTCTGACCTGCTAGTGTTCCTTGGAAATGTCAGCAGCTCTGAAGAAGCAATGATAAGTAGGAGTCACCTAGCTATTAAAGATTTCACAAAAAACACATTCAAAAATGTTAGGGCTCCACTCCTGCTAACATGCATAAGCCCTACAGCTGCGATTTTACATCAGACCATTGATTTCAAAACAAGAATGAAAGTGATACTAAGTTCTTTTAAGAATCCCGTTCTTCATAAACTGCGGCAATGTCTCTAGGAAGGATCAAATTTAGGCACTACAAGCCAAAAGACAGGCCTTACCACAAATGCTACAGGATCTGCAGCAGTCGGCTCTAGCAGGCTGCTGAAGTGTCTGGTTCCTGGGGAACACTCAGGACCACGTCCTGTATATCAGCAATGGATTTCAGGTGGCCATACCAAGTACATCCTTAACGCTGAAGCGTGTTGGGAACAGGCTACTGCTGAAAGGGCTATAGCAGCACTGTTCAATAGCCCACTATTGAAGAGTAGCAGAATATTGCCCAGAGCCATTCCAAGCTGCTGTGAGGGAGGCCAGCCCCACAAGCCAACGGGATGCAAGAGGTCAGAGGCATATTGATCGTATGAAGCATTTAGGCAAAACTGAGAATGGCACCTGTAACGAAAACCTGCTCCATAGCCAGTAAGTCACCCGCTTCCAGGCACACAATTGTGTGGCTCTGCTCTGATATATTTAAAATGTCTTGAATGTAGTTGATTTACATGCTTCCACCTCTCCTTATTCCTTTCCCACCTGGAGATCTCCCAGCTTGCTGTGCCTGACAGCACTCACACTGTTGCAGGTCTCAGCACTAGTCCCTCCTCTGCCAACACATCTCCTCTGCCTCTCCTTCATAGCGCTTTAAATGCTGCCAGACCTGCTGCAGAAGGGAAAAATTCATTTTGTAGGGAGACAGGGTCCCATGGAAGATGGATCTTTGGTTTGGTCCAGTGCACCAGATTTTATATTCTGAGCACTGGACTCCTGCACACCAGAGTTTTCCCAAATTTGCAGAGGCACAAGCACAGGCCCACTTTTTTCCTTCAGAACTGCTTACTCCGAGTGTCACCCTCCCCAAATGGACACAAACATTCACACAGCAGTTTCTGCTCAAACTCAACATTTTCTCAGCAGTCCTCATCCAAACTGCTGAACATAACCTCCAGGGTCATGAGGGATAATGGCAGTCACACTCCTTTGAACTCTAAAATTGCACTAGGCAGTGCCACAGGACCCCTGATGGGGTAGATGCCTGGAGACAAATATCCCTTCTACAGACAAGTTGATATAAGAAGGGGGAGCACTTTTGCCTGGGGTGAGCAATTGCTACATGCCCTGGAGAGACACAGAAGGAAATTTTCAGCTCGTGGGGTTTTATTGCTGGTTTTGGGCCATTCCCTGCTGCCCCTAAAGGAGGCTTGTGGCTTAAAGACAGAACCAAAGCTGTCACCTTTTCTTAACCATATACCATGACACAAGTGAACTGCAACTTGCAGAGCAAACCGCATCATCCTGCCCACTCCGAATCATTCATGTGATGCCCTGCATTATCACAGATCGACACTATTCTTTTTTCTTTGAAGGAAAGAGAACCATCAGTTGTTTGCAAACCACAGTATAATCTACCTCTCCCACACAAACCACAGATCAAAGGCCTCCCCTTTTCCAAACCACAGAGAGGTCCCAGGGGCCCGAAGAAGCAGATGTCTAGCAGTTCACTTTCTGCTAGACGCACACATGCAGGACTGTGCAGTCTCTGCAATGTGTGGTAGAAGGGAAAATATTTCCCCTTAGATACCCTGGGTACATATCTGAGATATACAAAACCACTCAGTCACTCATATCTGCCTGTAGGGAGGCACAGGAGAAACTGAAAAGACCAGGTGCGGACCGCTGTACAGAGCTAGTGATACACAGCCCCAGTGTGGAGCACTGGCTTATAAATGGAGTACAAACAGCAGGGTAGGGATGAGACGTTTGCTTCTGTACCTTGAAAAGCAAGACTCAAATTACAGCAGGATACACCAGGAATCATTTTAACACCACCCCTTCTGCTCTTCAACTTTGGCTTCCATTTTACGATGAAGCAACTCACCTCTACCCCAAGCATATAGGAAAAACTGAATGTGTACCCTTCCTGAAGCCATCGGTATCTGCAAGTCTGACAAGATATTGAAACAACAGTTCCGAGAAGCGCAGACTGCCCCATTCATCGCCCTGAGTGGCTCACTTGCCTCCTGATGACAATCTGCTAAATATCTCCACTTAATTAGTTCGCTGTTCCTTGAAGCAAGTAAGAATGCAATGTGAAGACTGTGCTAAGACTATCTTTATATAAGCTACTCAGAGACAGTTCATTTTGTTGAAAAAAAGAGCTGGCAGTTTTGGGGGATGCCTAAACTTATCTTTCCCTTATCAAGGATGACTCAGATTAAACAGGTCCAAAAAGGCACTAAGACAGACAAGCAAAAGGAAGTTGCAAGGTTCTTCAAGGTGCCCTCCAGAGCCCATGGTGTGACTGAGTGGATGCTGTAGACTTCTGGTGTGCTTCAGAGAAGGGCCTATCTGCATTTGGGGGTGAGAAAGGTCCTGAATTGCACTTAAGTGAGGATGCAGGGGGAAACACACAGTTCCAGGAGACTAATATGAACGTTAGAGACATCTCTGGCTTGGAGAAGTGAGGAACAGAGAACAAAGCAAAGTTGGTCTTTCTGATCAACTGAAGGAAATAAAATAGAAAATAGATACAAGAAGAATAACTCTTTGAAAATAAGTCAAATATTATGTCAGCACTACAACTGGACTGGCAAGTATGGTGCAAGTGAGCAGTGAAGAGTGTGAGAATAGACAGTAGAACTTGGCATCCAAGATGGGAGCTTTATTTAAGGTGAAAAGAAAGATGGGTTTCCATGGGCCTCAGCAAGTCAGAGATGAGAGGAGCTTCCATCCAATAACGAATTCATTACTTTTCCTTATTAAATGTGCTGAGCCAAGACATACCCGCCAACTGGGAAAAATAGGAGCTGCCGTCTCCTGGAATGTCACTGTACACTGGGGAGCTGCAGGCAATCACTAAAGCCTGACAAGAGTATGTCTGCTGAAGAGTAAGGACTGAGTGATCAGAAATCCAATGCTCTCTTTGGCAGTCCACTGCACTGCAGAAAAACAAATGTGAAAGCTGAAGTGTGTGGGCCAGACTCGTCCCTGGGTAAGTCCACAGAATTCAACTGACTTATCAGAAATGGCTTTGGTCCAACATGTGTATGACAGTCAAAAGTGGGCATGGTGTACAACAAGCTTTGGCTCAAACCCTGAATGGAGCTCATCTAGAGTGCCTTTAACTAAAATTAAACATGAAGATTATCAGTATGCAGTGAGTGCAGAAAATAGAGTCCCTGGCCAGAAGGAGAAAGGAAAAGTGTTAGGAGAGGTCACTAGCAACCCATTCTTCATGTTCTGGATGGTGGCATTTGTTTCCCTGCTACCACGATGTTGGTTCTTCCCAACTATATGCTACAGCATCAGTAACACAGTGCCTTGCTTCCATGTATGCATTCCTCTGCTTCCTATCCCATAGCATACAGCTTCTATATCCTCCAAGAATATGGAAAGCTAACCTTACATAATGGATATTTTATTTCAAAGAGGGAATTCTGCTAGAACCTTCTCCTTCTATGCAAAAGAGCCTAGAAAGGTAACAAAAGCAACACAGAGTTTGGTTTTATCTGCTTTGTAATGCTGACATTTTAGCATGTATTAACATATTTATGTACTCCCAAGCTCAAGCAGTGGAGTCTAAGAGGACCTGTTCTAGACTAGGATGTGCCCATGCAAGAGCACAAGGCCTTCTGGGCCTGTAGCTAGGAAGCATGCAGGGGCCATACATACCAAGGGATCCAGTCACCAGACTAGGAGGTGAGGAAGATCAAAGCAAATGTTGGTAAGCAGCTGGTGGTGGAATCCCACTCATTCCTTCCCGTAGGTGCTGTGCCTGCTTTCCTATTCTATGGTATCTATAACATGTGTGTGTAAATCTGAGTCTTCCTTCTTCCCTAACCACAGACCTATAGGCCCTGGTGGTCCCAAATTCCCAGGAAAAAGAACTTTCAATATGTGGCAAGGAAGGAATTGAAGGTGGTTGTTTGTCTCCTTAGTGCTGCAGTCATTTCCAAGCTGATTTCTGAACTCCAGAAGAAAGGACAAGGATGGAGGGGAGGAGGGGAAGCAGAGGAAACGACGACTTCATCATTCAACAAGAGTTTGTGAGAAAGAAGGTTATATTGGGGGACCACCAAACGCGACGTCTTTCATTGCCCCACCTCCCACAATGCAAAGGTGCAGTGTTACCTCTTCTCCCACCCCCCACCTCATCTACCCCCAGCCAAAGTATTCCCGAGCTTACCATATAATGCAGTTTTTCATGGCATGCCTGGTTATCAGGGCTCCGAAACTATGTGAGACATGCATGCAGACAATGGGCCTGTCTCTCAGTCACGGAGGGCTCTGAAGGGATCCCTTTCAGCACTCACAGATTGCTCTGTGTTCCCTTAATTGACAGACCCGGCCAAGTCTGACAGCAGTGGCGTGCAGCTGGTGCGGGCTGCTCTGTCTCAGGTAGGCCACCTTTCAGCAGGGAAATTGCTTTTGATTGGCTTCATTGGAAGTAGCTTCTCCTGTTCAGCTGGCAAAAGTCTGTTGTATTTTAACGGCTGACAGTTTAGGACCAAACTCTCTTTCCCAGAAGGTTACCTCTTTTCCCCATTTCCAAAGTCCCTTAGACCTAACTAAGCTATCTTGAAGAGGACGGGACCTCAAACATAAGGAATAACTTTATTTGATCAGAATTGCTAAGGATCTGGGTCCTTCTGGAGCCCAGTTTCTTCTACCTCTCAAATCTCCAAGATTATGGCTAGAGCCTGCAAAAACTAAGATCCAAAAGCAAGAAAAACAGAGGAGCTGACAAGTGCTAACAGGAAGTTCTTGACTTTAGGGCATGCTCTGGAGCTTCAGCACAAGAGCCTAGGCTACAACTTTCAAGAAGGCCTGCAGGAGATGGTATGTACCTTCTCCTGAAAGTCAGTGCAGGCTGGACATGAAATTCCACTCAGGCTACTTTCAGCCTCAGGTATCTGCAGTTATTTGCAAAGAGACTTTAGTGTGCAAATGAGCATATCCTGGTGGAAAAAAAGGGGGGTGAGACTGGTATGCTCATCTTTAGATTGGTAGCCTGAATCTGACCAACTTGACTTTTCCTCCACTTTATGGTATGCTAGATGAGGCTGTACAGGATAAGAAGTCACATGCTTCATGGGCTACCAATGCAGTCCCTCGTTCTTTTCTGCATTCAAGATATCCCAGCTGGAAGAACTGAATAAGGGGAAAGTGTAAAAGTAATTTCCAATGCCTTCCATAGCATTTTCTTTTCCAAAGTTTTGTTTGCCTTAATATTTTTTTTTTTTTTTTTAACATCTGCACTTGGCTTTCCCACTGCATTGTATTATAGCCCTTCTGCCAGGCTTTGCTTAACAACATATAGAACCAGGTTCAATTTTTAGGGGTCATTAGTAAAGACCACTTTGAGAATCCACTCAGAAACCTGGGAAAATTAAACTAAACTACTTGGGCACCCAATGAGCTATGCTTCTCCACAAATGGTGACCCAAATGACCTAACCAACCAGTTTCTCAATGAAGGGAGAAAAGAAAGAGAAATGGAAAGAAAAGCATGAGTTCAAATAATTACCAACTGTACTTTCCTCAAAGAACAGCAAGAAGAATTTAAAGCTCTCCTCTCTGATTTCCTGGTGCAGAAACAGCGACTTGCGTCCTACTACCTGTGGTAACACACAATCTAGCATCCTTCCAACCCAAACTATTCTGTGATTCTATGCCTATGCCAGGTCTCAGGACTCTGTCCTCTGCTCTCCCAGGTAGTAAGGTGGCACCAGGTTGAAGCTGACCTATAGGATGTGTGCCACACAGCCACCCCAGCGCACTTCTCCACCCATTCCTCCTTCCCTAGCCAGTCTTGTTAGCCGCTGTCCCCACTAGGCATTTCTGCCTAGCCACTGCTCTTCTCATCAGTTGCTCTCACTTGCTGCTTCCTCATTTGTGTGGTATCTGTTCTTTAACAGGCATACCATAACACGCACTCCACGAACTATCTGTATTGTCTGATAAAAACTTTTCATACATCTTCTTTCCTTAAACAGAAAGCTTTTGCATTCCAGAGTTGTAAGGTAGAGTATTCATTCCCATAAGGCACCCTCAGGCAATTTCTTTGTCCAGCTTCATACAGTGTTGCAACTACATTATTTCCCCCCAATTATGACAGTATCTTTTTAAACAGAAACAATGCAAATACCAGAAAACATAAAAGCAGGTTAAAGCTGTGCCAGACCTGCATATAGATCCCTTTCCTCTCTCTACCGCATGACAACAGGATGTTCCTGTTCTTCAGGGCTCCATCCTTCCATGTCCTTCTAGGAAACACTTCTCTTGAGGTATCCAGCTACTAGAAATGGGATCCCCAAGGTCCTACCTGTTCAAGAGATGGAGGTGCTCCAGAAGGTGGCACAGGTCCTGTTGCAGTAGACTCCATGCTTGAGAGTCTTTAGCCAGCCGTGCCGCCTCTGCTGAAGCCTCTACAAATGGTCAGCACAGATGAAGACTGAGGGAACTGACATCCACCATCAGATACAATGACTGCATGTTCATTGACCTTGCCCTGTCCAGGTCTTAGCCTAGACACCAAAGCAAAAGGGAAGCTTGTTATGTGATCAAAGCACTGGACTAGGATTTGGGGAATCTGCATTCCCTTTTAACAGTGACATAAGATGCTCTAAGTTTCTTTTCAAAAACTCCAGACACTTCCCTGAAAAGCACAGACCATATTTCCTACAGGGCTTAATGTTTCTGGTGCTGCTTCTCAGCTATGTAGGCTATTTCAAAACAGTGGTGTTTAATCCTTTAGATGCTATTGATACTTAGAGAATAGGAATTTCTAGCAGAAGGTTCACCCATTAAACTATCAGAAATATCACAGTGTTATGCAAAACATAATGACAAGTTGCTCCTATAAATACCACCCATCAACACCTACCACTGTAGCATCTGGGCATTTTCTGTGTGACATCAGTGAAATCCTTCTCTCTCTTCTGCATACACCTCTGTATGATATATTGCTGCTTATTGCTTGCTAATTCATTTTAGCTGATTTGTTTTATGCTTTGCTTGACATTATCTGGACTGGTTGCTTGAACAGAAGGGGATGTGAAGTCACAGGGACATTTCTTCACAGAAAACTGTCTTGTAGGAGTTCCTAAAGATGCTCAGGAACTGGATTCATCTGCTCCCTGAAGTCCGATCTTCTTTCCAAGGGAAGATCTGCTGCATCTCACCTCTAGCATGTTTTGTCCCTATAAGCTGCAACTCCAGATGAAAATCTGACCTTTAAGGTAGGTAAGGCTTATACTTTATAACTGAGATCTTCTTGGCTGCCGACAGTGTCAAATAGACTGTGTACATGTACACTGACAGGGCAGGCTACAGGGTCTATTGCACACCATAGAAGCATGGGGCAAATGGTACACGTCCCACATGGGATGTCCCCTAACCTCCAGAGGACTTAACTCTCTATGCACTACATGACACAGAAGGAAGGAGAGTTTCTGCTGGGCATAAACTGTTGAGTCTGATGTTCCTTTTTTTCAGGCAGACAAAAAAAAAAAAATCAGACTTTTGTTAGGTGGGTTGACACGTTACATGCTAGGATAGACAACACAGGCACACCTGCACTGTCATAGACATTATCCTGATAGTTAACAACACCCCTTTGGCAACCACAGACTTACATTTTGATTTATAACCCAGTGATCTTTCGCGGGGCTTATACCACTCTTTCAATACCTGACATCACATGCTGTCAGGTCCAGCAAGGACCCTTTCTCTAGGGCTGTTGGGACAAACTAAAAAAGACTTGTCACAAAAGCACTGAGGAAGACACGACAGTGGCACAAATTCCTGTTGAAGGGGGATTGATCTGCAAGGCTTTTTTTCCCATGTGAAAGTGCTTCACTGGGAAAGTCTCCAAGCCAAAGAAGAGAGGCCCAGAGGGAGGGAAGAGCAAGAGGCCCCGAGGGCTGCCAGGGAAAAATGCTTCTGACTCTGCTAGGTGACATCTGGATAAATAGCAAATGCTGTCATCCCCTGATGCTACCTGGACTAGGGAGGCAACAAACCACTAAGGATCTGAAAGGCCTTCACGTTACTGTGCTGGCAAGTCCAATGTTTTCATCATGACCACTCCATGGGAGTCTGATCACAGACATTTCCAGTAACTGTGCCCATAGCCTGATGTAAGGCTTTGCTAAACTCCCAGTGCTGGCTAACCCAGGCAACGGCAGGAGGTCCAAGAAACACAGCTCATGAGGCAGAGGCTCCAGGGCTCTCCCAGTCCCTGGGGTCAGAGAAGGGGAAAGGCTGTGAAGGATGGGGGCACAGGGGGTGGCAGGGAAGAGAGATGTTCCAGGGCTGCATATAATGACTGCCATGGGGCCAAGCACATAGCCAGGGCTCTCAAGGAGCCCTTGCAGGGTAACGTCTGTCGTTTCCACTGGTGGGGGAGGCGAGGAAGAGAGCTAGGAGAGTAGCTCAGCTGCAGCAAAGCCACACAAAGTTGGTCTGTTCGGCTGCCTTTGTGGCACTGTTGTATTTATTGAAGGCAGCAGCAGTTTGTTCTGTCCTTTCAGTTACTGTACGGGACCCGATCGGGGTGCAGACGGGACTACAAAGCAGCCCTTGTTGTCAGTAATGTGACTCACATGTCAGGCTCTTATTTGCTGTCAGTGGCTTTATTAAAGTCTACAGTTTCAGACCCTAGACCCTTGCCTATTGTATCCCCTGGCCCCAGAGATTCTCTTAGGGAGTGCTCACAATTACCAGCTCTCTCACAAGAGCACACAAACACACTGAGCTGGCATAGCAACTGTGCACTCAGGGGTGATGCCCAGGCTAAAGACAAGCTGGGGCGCTTTTCATCTTTAAAACTAATACATGTACAGAAATGGACAGGACAGAGTAGAGGCTGTGTCTGGAACAGGATCTTTCCCTTCCAAGACCACCTGGTAACATACACATTCATTCACATTTATTCAGATGTTCTGCACTTACGGATATGCTAATACTCACACATGCATTCATGACTATGTTCTCCCCCATGGCAACATATATGTTCACATACATGCTCACTTACATGTTTGCACACACATGCTTGTGCGCTGACACAGGTACACAGATGGGCCTAACACATGCACATTGCACATCACACAAAGCCATGTCAACAAGCTCCCACACAGGTACTCATAGTTGTCAGTGTCACACAGGCAGGTACGCAGACTCTCACCACTTCATTCTCGCACTCAGCTACACACAGCTCACAGATTATAGTCTCACATATTTTCACAGACTCAGCGGGCACTAGTCCACCTGCACAGCCACTGGTACACCCAGATGAGAATTGCCACAAAGGTACTCACATCGCTTCACTGACAATTGCTTCAAGTAGAACAACTTTCCCATTTCAGAAACAGTTAAAGACTGTTTCCTACACAACTCTTACTCTAACAGGCTCAGGCTCTGACCTGAACAGCAATTCCTCTGACTTTACTAGGTGTTGGGATTGCTGAGAACAGAATCCTCACTTCCTTCTGACATGAAGTTACCTTTCAATACCATAGTTCTTCCCCTCCACCAAAGGGTTCTCTTTCTAACCTTTAACTAGAAAGCAGGAGACTTGCCACCAGCCCTTCTGCAGTGCACAAAGTCTGTCCCCCTGAATCAGACATCTACAGGAGAAACCAAGAAACAGGCTATCAAAACTACTAAAAACTTGTAGAATAAGAATGGATAAAACCGGGACAGAAGTCATCAGGAAAAGATTTTGCATAAAAAGAAAAAAAAAAAAAACAACCCACCAACCAAAAAAACAACTCAACATGAGTTTAAGAACAAGAAATGTAAATGTTACAATAACAAAGGAGGACTGGCTCAGATATCCTGGGGTGTCAGTGGGAATCATTCTGCTGGCTTCTGTATTGGATTGGACATGGTGTCACGCCAGCAGTTTCTGTTCAAAAGTCTCTTCAACAGCAAAGAAGTAACCATCACACATATATGTGCTATGCACCCCAAGTCAGAAAACTGATATAAGCCCATTCTTATTCTCATTTTTGTTCAAAAAAGAGCCCATACATATGCTTAACATTAATAGGAAACTAACTTCAATGAGAATCAAAGTCCGTGATTCCCTGCATAAACCAATACAAGGCACTATAATTCTCCCATATTACGAAATGACCATGAGATAAACAAAATTTTTTGTCCAGGTCCTAGAACAGTCCTTCAGAGTTCTCTTCGAGTGACTTAAGCACAAAACCAGTCTCCATTCTATAGAAGTCTCAATTCCACAAAACCATGACAAAACTTGTGGGCTCTGATCTGCAATGGCAAACTTGACCATCTGTGGGCTTTATGGACCTTGGACACTGCACAAAGATCATGATGCTCAAGCATTGGATTCTTCACACTCCAGCACAAACCACGTTAGCCAGCCACTTAAGTAGCTGAATGATTCACTAGCTTTGGTATTTGTTATTACCTGCTGTTAAATTTCCGTGTTGTCTCTGTATTGGTGTGCATTGGTATATAGCTGTTTTATTCTACACAAAAAAAGGTGAATTTCAATGTTCAGGTGATGTCAGAAGTGCTTTAGATGTGAATGAAAGCTGTCATTTTAAAAATTGTCCATTAATACTGTAATTGCCATTATTGCTGTAACTTCAATGTCATAAGAGAAATCCTTTTACTTCAGAAATCACACAGGATACTTCAAACCAAAATACTCTATATTTACAACTCTGGAAATAGATATGAAGAAAACAAGTCCAAAAGAACAGTTATATTGATTAGTAAGGACTCTGGATCTGCACAGATTTATTTCTGCATTTTATTTTATACATCTAGGCAATTATTCTGAAATCAAATTAAACACATAAAAAAAAAAAATCTTTTCAGGATTGAAGTCAATAAATATATATCAGGGACCTGATGTTTCAGAAAAGGTCTGTTTCTTAAAGAATCCAAGTCTGAGTTTCTAACCAATACAAATCTTGTTCCAAAAAATAAACCTTGAAATAGGGAATATAAAGAAAACAGAACTGTACCAAAATACAAAGGAAAAGACTTTCAGGTGCTAGAAGCCTACTTATTTGTTATTTAATATCATGCAGAGTGAACCACACCGACTGCACTATTATAAAACATGAGAATACTTTAAATCACCTAACTACAGCTATATATATATATATATATTTGACTCATATATATATATATATGTATGTATTTGATCTTGTTCTGACAATACAAAGGCTGGTATTTATGTTTCTTTCTGGAATTCTGTATGATTCAAAACAACCTTGTTTTTAGTCACTTTAGGACAAGCTGCATGGGAGTGGGTCTGGACTGGTGGGAATGGCTCTGTATTTGTGCTAGCATTAAGGAGAATGCTGTATAATGTTTATAAAATGAGATCAAAGCTGGTGATAAGTGTAAAATACCAATTAAAGCAAATACAGATGTACAATTGTACTATTGCACTGTTTCTGTCAGAGGATCCAAAACTGCTTTGCAAATTATTATTATTATGCTATTACTGCATGTGATGGTAGCCCCAGTGGACCTGATCAAAAACCAGTACCTCCCCAAACTGGGCATTGCAATGATGTTTCCCTTACACTGTACAGCCTAACCAGAGGTTATAATCTGAACATGCTAGAACCTGCTTGAAAACCGGTGTATTAAAACATCGTGGATCATGGGATGCTGCATGTTTACATGCTTACTAGTATGCTTCCCCCCCCGCCCCAGCTAAATAGTTTGATTACGTGCCTCTATGGAGGGGCTTTTTAAGACACTTTGACCCTACTTAGTTGACTTTAATAGCACTTTGGCTGCAATGTCAAGCTCTTGACTATGCAGATCATATTCAGGTCATACCAAATTACAGGAGGAGCTCAAAACAGAGTATAAATGCAGAGCCTCCAGGCGATCCAAGACATAGATATAACTAAGCAGCCCACATAACCACTAAGCTTTATAGCCATTGTCCCTCTGGCCTGGAAACTTGCTGTGCCCTTCGGCTATGTTACTGCGCAGTTGACCTTCCTAGCCTACCTGTTAGCACAGCTGCCCTCTCTTAGTACCTCTCCACTGCTGCTTTCTTTAACACAGCAATCAGAAGCTACTTGTCTTCCCTCTCAAGGACTTTCACAGCCACCTATACCCTTAACTTTGGGCAAGAAAAGAGAGGCCCATCTCCTACCTGCCTCTACTCCCACACCCACTGTTAATTGCTGGATCCCCAAACCAGTGCCCTTGTGCCTCCTTCTGGGTTGCCCTTTATGAAGGAACAGAGGTCTAGGTAGTTTCATTGTTCTCCACCAAAATCCCACCTGTAAGGTCCATTACAATGACATTTTCAAAAACCGTAGTCCCACCTGGTTATGCTGCTAAGGCTACTTCAGACAGTCTCCATACATTCCCCAAGCCTTGTCTTATTCTCATCACCAGTTGTCTTTTATGTTACAGTCTCTTTCTGAATCTCTAGAGCAAAGACTGCCTTTTCTTCTCTGTTTTCAGCAGCTATTCAAGCAAAACATTTAGTTTAGGGAATGAACTTGGAAGTGAGGGCCCTACAGTTGATTTCTGACTCTGCTGTTTTACTTGATAACCTTTGTCTTTGCTTCATTCTCCAGTAAAGGGTCTGCTTACCTCCAAGAGCATTTGTCACACATGCAAAGTATTATGAATTAAATTTAATTATGAATTAAAGATCAGGTCCCACAGGTGCTGATCCAGTTTATACTCAAGCAAAATTTCCACTATCATCAGAGAACACTCCAGTGCAACAATCACACCCAAATTATTACTCCAGAGACTCAGGCTGCCTATCTGTCACCGTGCAGTCTGATCAGACCACCAAACTCCAGGTGCTGGTGTAATTTAAAGCCCCTTGCGGGGGGGGCTGACCATCTCTGGTGGTAACTGGGCAAAACACTAAAGGTCATCAGCCTGTTACAACCTCTACTAAAGAGTTCCATCTTTTTGCTCATGAATTAAAAGATCTAAGACTAAACACTGGCAACTGACAACACAATCTTGGTGTGGCATTATATCAGCTGCATTAAATTGGCTTTGTGGAAGTGCAAGAACTGCAGGATATTGAAGTGACTGGGAAAATGTAACAGCATTTCCTCTAATTCAGGCACATGGCCCAATCCTGTAGATATTTCGCCTTAAGGGGTTTTATCTACTGACATAACTTAGGACTGTGCTGGCTCTCTCTTCAACTTTCTATCTGCTGGCCCTGCTTGCTAGATAAATAGCTATACTCATATAGAAAAACCTGCACTAATAAAAATGTAGACAGACAGAAATCTGCTGCCAACAAACAAAATATCCTATATTTCACTGGTGTGCCATGGGAGAGTCATATCTCACTGAACAAATATTCACTCCCAAACACTGTGCTAATGCATAAGAGAGTCTCTAACATATCTTGGAAAAGGTATGTTTTTAGTAATATAAAAACAAGGCAGTCTGAGCCTCAGATTCTCTTTGTTTTGTTTTGCATCTCCTCTCTTATTTCTTCCCCATACACTTGGGACCATTTGAAGAGGATTTTAGATTTTTCCATGTGCTTTTGTTCTTCAACTCTTCCCTCTCTCTAAATAAGTTGAGTGGAACAGTGCTTTGGCCTAGTTTGTTTGGTTTGGTTTGGTGGTTTTTTGTTTTGTTTTGTTTTTTAAATAGAGTTCAATGAGAAACAAAAACACTGGCTTCTCTGGTGTCAGTTATAATCATCTGATCAGGTCATAATCTTCTGTCTTAGACTGCTACAACTTTGAAGCAAGGAATCCTCTTTTGTTTGTTCTGCATTTGTATATTGCCTAGCACAGCAATACCTTCATAGGGGATATGGATCATTGGCATTCCAGCAATACAAATAATAAATACTAGTAAGTGAGGCTTGCAGCAGTGAATGTGGTGGGTGGTTTCCCTGATTTAAATCAGCAAAATCAGAAATAGGTTATTTGTCCCCAAGCCACACTTGAACTCAAAGATCTCTGGGACTGTGTTTTGTGACTGCAAAGCCCTTAATCATAAGGAGGCCCCCCAGTATAAATTAATATTTGGAAACAATTCAGCTTCTGGATTGCCAAGAATCAAGAGGCCACCTCTGTCAAATAAGTAATAAAGCCACACCCTTACATAATTTTTATAGCTCGGGACAAGGAAAGACTTTTTCTTTAGATTGACTAAGTTGCAAGGCAACTATCTTCCTAAATTCCTTTTCTGATTTATAACAAATAGGGAATTCTTCTCTGCTTACTCACTAAAACGTTTGTGTAATTCTGATGCAAACTCCTAAGCAACTTCCACCTTCTAGGCCAGCAGAGGCTACATGTCCTAAGAAGAGTCTCTCAGTATTTACTGGTGACACAGTCTCATAATTGCATTTGTTCTCATAACTCAGGATGACTGTGTGCTTTCTGATCCTTCAGAATGACAAGCACTACAATGGTAATGTATGATCAGTTATTATATGACAGGTGGCATTTTGGAAAGATACTGACCTGAACATAGCTTCTTATAAAATATACACAGCCCTGTACAAGGCTTCAATATCTAGAAATCACAAGAAAAGAAAGGAAGCCAAACATTTCTTAATAAAGCAAGCGTTAACTACTCTATCACTTTCAAAACTCATGCTCCTGGCTGTGTAGGCATCATTACAGTAAATAAAAAAAAAAAAAAAGAAAAAAGAAAAAAAAAAAGAAAAAAGGTATGAACAGAACCACTTGGTATATATAAGAGGAGGAATGTTACACTGCCAGGATTAGAAAACTACACACACTGCTTACCTGTACTTGCCTCAGCTCCCCACTGGGGCCTTACAGAGCTGAAGCTCCCACCTAAACACAGCAGCGAGGGACCGCAGTATATAGTGATCTCTCTGGAGCTAGTCCTGTCTTCCCTCACCCCAGCCTGTGTATGCAGTTGACATTTATATATTTCGGGCAGCATTAAGAAGATTGATTCTACCTTCTGTAGCTGTATGTGTGCAACAAATAGTAGGATAGAGACTGATCTTGGATACATTAGAAGTAATATAAAAAATACCATTGCTAGGAAAGAATCAAAAAGTTCCTTTTCATGATTCAGTTTTTCTAGTTGGAGTTAAGGATGAAAATCAAGTTCTCTTCCAGGCCCAAACATAATTCCACTAAGAAACATGTTTCACATCAACAAACGCTAATAGAAAATGTTCCCCACTGCTCACATGAAACTGTTATGCAGATGAAACATGCTTCCTGCCAATAACAACAAGTTACCTGCGGTTAAAACAGCAGCTAATCAGCTTTACTCACCATTAACGTGAATTGAACACGATGCTAAGACTACAAAATCTTGGATCAAAACAGCCATTGTGGCGAGTTGGCTATACCAAGTAAGAGGTCCTTATTATGTTCTTTAAGCACTGCATAGGAACAAGTCTTTGAAGACTACTTTGTTACACTAAGGCATCACTGGTGGAAGATGCTTATTCATAGCATCAGGCAGGAAAAGAGTTATCTGTGGCTTTTGCTTGCTCTCCAACTTAATATGCATTCCCTTTATTTTAGCTTCCAGTAACACTAGCTGCTTACAGGGTTGCCCTATCCAGAACACACTGGTGACCAACAGCCTCCCACACTCAAGCCTGACTGCCTACTTGAAAACATAGTTGAAGGCATTTCACTCCCCAGAAGTGAACAAGCAAATGAATGTCCAGTTCAGTTTCTTAGTTCAGTATTTTGGTCCAAACAAGATGATTACAAACTTCATGTACATCAGGTGGCACTTTGTCAAGAAAGATGACATTTAATCACAAAAATTGAGAGTAGGAGTCCTCTGTAAAATCTAACTCCAGTGTCCCAAGTTTCCTGCTATGGCCATTCATGTCACAAATGTAATTAGCAGCACCGGAACAGATCATGATCAGACATGCCAATGCCACTATATTTGAATTGAAAATAGAGAGACTTGCAGTCATTCCTTCAACTCCTCCAGCACCATGACTCCCACCAGGTTCTCCAGGTGCTATTCCCACATGCTAGCTCACACCCTCTGGCCAGAATAAAGCATATACAAGCCTAGCAGAGGCACAGGGATATAGCCAACAGCAAATATTGTTTATAGATCAGTCTCGATTTTTTACTCATCAAGGCTCTACACACACTTTGGTGTAAAAGCACAAGGATCCTCTAGCCCTCATAGAAAAGCAGTATTAGGCACTTTCTATCATAAAGATCTATATGTACCAGACCATATCCATCAGCTGGCATAAGTCAGCATCGCTCCCTTTGAATACAAAGAAATGACATTATTTGTTCACCGCTCAAGAGCTGAGATCACTTATTTTCGGAATAGTGAATTTTCAGTTCTCTGTAGCCAAATCACTGAATACACAGATTATCCATCCCAGAGTCACTTAGACAGCTCAGGTTAAGTAGGGTCATATCTCAGGTGCAAGGCTCTCCCTTGACCATGCAAACACAGCATTCTGGTGTCAGACGACTCAAATGTCTTATTCCTAATTTTGAAGCAAGGGAAAAATGTTTGGTCTGTAGCAAAGGCCAGCATTTCTGTTAGGAACAGGATTAGAGAGATGTGGGCAGAGAGCTGGATATTTGCCAAATTCTGCAAGATAAGATAAGCACAAATAGATTCACGTTGTCTTATGCCTATGAGAGTATAGTGTATAATGCTGGTATGTTTGAGTTAAAATTAGGGACAGCAGGATCTGAAGAGCAAATTTATTCCTGACCTCTGTCAGACCTGTAGAGGAAAGCTGAGGTTTGATACCACTAAATGAGAATGCCAAATTCTGGGTTTCTAAGCTGTGGTCAAAAGTAGGATTAGAGTTGGGGATAGAGTCTGGAACAAGAGAGATTAGAGGGGCAAATTAATTGTCTAAATCTTTAAGACTCACAAAACTGGATGAAAGTTGGTGTCGTTACAGTCAAATATTTATTCTTAATTTTCCACTGATGGCAAGTGTCTGGGCAGAGGTCAAGGCAGGGTTAGGATTACAATTAGGCTCTAGTTTAGCATTCCAGAAATGAGGCTCTGCTAAACAATTTTTGTTGCTCAATTCTGCCAAACCTGCTCAGGGATAAGTAGATTAAAATGTATCATTTTTAATTGTCAGACAGAATGGGGTTACTGAGCCATGATCAACGCTGGAGCCGGAATGGCATCATTGCTTGAGGTAAGATAAGTGGTAAAATCAGTATCAGCATATTTAAACATCTTCTGATTAACTTTTGGACATAACTGAATTTCTAGGGCATCAGCCGTGCCAGGAATAAAGTGAGGACTAAAACTAAGATTTAGCATACAGTTATGTGCAGTCAGATTTACTGATGAATTCTGTCCAGCTCGCAGCCTGCCTCAGTGGATTTAAATTTTTCATGGTTAATGTTTAGAGATCAACAGGTTCTTTAGCCATAAATGATACTGTGAGTAGCTCACGCTTAGGGCTTGGAATCAAGAGGCTCTGCAGCATCCTATCCCCATTGCAGAACTCTCCCAGGCCCTCAGCGATAAAATAAAAGGCTGACAGAGTCAAACAATTCGTGTTTCATTTCTGGGCAGCACTACATCCCTGTGTCAAAATGATCAGTAAGGTTATGGCTTGGCTTGGTCTCAGGATTCATGATGGGAGGTTTTGGTGCTTAGTTTTGTCTGGTCCTTGAAGAAAAATTGAGGGCAGGTGCTAGGATGTTTAAATATGTTATGCTCAGTTATTAGAAAGCCATGGATACCTAGGCTCTGAACAAGCCTAAGGTTAGGGGTGGCATTAGGGTTTGGATCTGGAGCTGAAGGCCATGCAGAGACAGGTTTGTTGATACGTTTTCCTAGATCCACAGACAAAAGAAAAGAGCCAGTATCAGTAAATTCATACACGTCATCCCTAAGTTTCAGACACAGGTGAATTCCCCACACTATGACTGATGCTTAGCATAGGCTGGTGTCAGGGATAGGCTAGGAGAAAGAAGCTTAACAGAGAATTCTGGCAGCCCCATAAAGGTTAAACAAGAACAACCATCAGTAGGTCCAAGTGTGCTGTCCAAATGTTCAGCCAGCCACTACTGCCTGCTCTATCAGACACCAGTGTTTGGGAAATCTTCCATAGGGGACTTCAGGCAGGCAGGTATGCAAAACAAGCCTTGTGACAGGAGCTCCAGTGGTGTACTGCTTCAGCATGTTTAGCCTGAAGAAGTAAAAATAAGTGGTGATATCAGCAGATTTGGCTATCTAAGCTTAATTTCCAAGCCATGTGGGCTATGAACAACACTACAGTAGGATTCATAGGATTACCGTTTTGGGATAGGATGCTCAGCAGTGCACAGGAAATGACTAAAAATTCTGCCTCGTCTTGCTGAGGCAATTTCACACTGAAATATGGAAATCTGCCTCAAAAAAAACCCAACCCAAAACCCACCTTTTCCTGCCCCCAGTGTAAATAGGGAGCTCTTGCCAATCATTTTGTTGTATTTGCCAAAATTTCTGCCATTTTCTTTGGAGATGCATTTCTGGTTACCTGTTTCATCTCCATCTTAGCAATCACAAAAACACTTCTCTTCACGACAAAATATACGTTTGTGCCTCTGTAATTCACTTCTTCAGTGTACAGCTGTTGCATTTCACACTTTGTGAAGGTTTCACATGTTTCACTGTGATGAGGCATTAGAGGACAGATCTATGCAGGGATCAATAGCAGTCTGGCTTACTGCTAGTTTAGACCTTGTTGTCTTGTAGAGATATATATCTCACTTTTATCTCGCATCCTAAGCTTTGTTGGGTTTGGGGTTTAGGCACTTCTTCCTGAGCAACTTAGACGTGGTGTAGTATATACCAGGGGGTTTCGAGTTAGTGTGGATTTAGGGTCTAAGCAGAGAGCACTTTCTCCTCCAAGCTGAGACGGCGCCAAGCTCACCATACCTGTCTGCGCAGGGTAAACGACCCTCTGGGGGTCGAGCTGCGCTCCTCCCAGCGCACGCTGCGCACACCGGCCCTACCCCGCGGCGTCACCCCGCCGCCACGGCCCAGCGCCCGCCCGCGGCCCCGGGCCGCCGCAAAACGCAGCCTGCGGCGCCCCCTGCCGGCCGCGGCGCCTCGGCACCCCCGCGCCCTGCCCTCGCCGCTGCCCCCGGCTCCGTCTTTCCCCTCCGCTGGCTGCGAGGGGAGATCAGCATCCCCCGCCGAGCCGCCCTGGCCAAAACGGGCCTGGATCCCCCAAACTGCCGGCATCCTCCTCCCTCCCCCCCGTATTCTGGCAGTGCTAAAACAGCAAGTTTGCATGCACAAACCCACCACCTGGCCCCATCTCACCAGATGCACATTCATTTCTATTCCTTTTCATTCTCCACAGAACATGTTATAATCTTTGATCATCATTTGTTTAAATTGTATAAGTAATCTGCCCGGTTTTAATAGGATTTTTCTATGAATCGGCAACAAACCATGAAATGTGATATTTTCACCATGACCGACCCAGGAAATTAGTCAACTTTGTCCTTGATTTACATGGGGCCAGGCCAACTTCTCACACATCACAGTGGCAGGAGCTCACTGCCTGCCCCCTCTGCATTTCCATTCTTTCTTTATTTCCTGCCTCTTTCTAAGCAGAGTTACATATACCACAGATGCCCAGACTTGCCATCCATAAACAGAGCCTGAATTCAGCAATGTCTCCACGAATGCTGAAGTAGCCCAAATTAATGAGCAAGGCTGCAGAAAACAGAGATTGGAGAAAAGAACCAGAGATTTATTATTATTAAACACACTACATTTGGGAGATCTTGTTTTCAGCCTCTGTTTCTGACCCTTTTGAGGGCAATGGGACCATTTCTTCAAATTTTACACAGCAAGTATAAGAACAGCAAGCTTCCGCAAAAGAAAGCTAAGTTTCTTACATATAATGCTTCATTCTAGGAGCTAGGGCTTAGAGGAAAAAAATAATTACTGTGGTACTCAAAACAGCCAGACTTAGAAATGTTGAGCCACTTCTGGGGCAGATAAGAATGCAGCTGCCTGAGCCAAACCTTCTGTCCGTCCATCCATCCACCCAAGTGTTTTGCTTTACTTTAAATAATGTCCAACTTCCTTCCTAGCATATATGACAACTCCTTTTATTTCATCGTAATTTCAGTTTGTGGGCTTGTTTTTTCACCTCATTGTTTGATGGTGTGTGTACACTCAAGCTTTTGACAGAAAGCATAGCTTTCTGGCAGTGATTTGGCACTGAGACTGTGATGCAAGAACACCCAGCATGGTCCCTGCCTGGGTGACAGGTTCCTCAGCTTGGGCACACAAGTTCAGTCCTCCCCATGACGATGACAGGTTCCCAGTTCCCGTGTAATACTGCTCTGCAGGAGACTATGGCTGTATGGAGAAAGGTGTACCTCCAAATGCTCAAGGCTCACGAGCAACTTCCCAAAGAGTGGGAAGATGCTGGAAGGCAGCCTGGCCAAACACAGCACAGCCAGAGCCTACAGCTAGCTATTTCAATGGGTGGGAGAAAGAAGAAAGCACTCCTTCAGCTACTTCCCTGGGCAGCCACAAGACAGACAGCACATCTATACTGAGAAAATATGAGGACACATTGCCTCTCAACGCTCAGTAGTGCTCAGTCTCTGTGATCGCACCCCAGCAGGCACCCTTGCGTGAACATGCAAACTCTAAGAATGACCCTAGCTGCAACAGGTAAATATTACAGCATTATAGAACATATCACAATCACATTCAAAGTTTTCTTCCTTGTCCCTATAGAAGCATGGTCCCTGTGCGTGTTAGCACACAGCATTTGTTCTGGGTTCCCCGGAGCAGTGTCTAAGCCATTAGGGCAGGTGCAGATCTGGTAGGTAGCTCACGCAGCAGTGGGGGAGCCAGGGTTCTAGGCCACACGTTGTTCCTAAGGACCTTCTGATTTCACATTGGCCATTTCCCCCCACTACCTATTTTGGGTTAAAGTCTCTTGCAGACAGGGGCTGTCTCTCACTGAGTACAGGTTTGTTACACAGCAGGGTAGGGACTGGCCATCAGCTGGCTCTTGGGGTGCTTCTCTTGGGCCTGAAGCAATACTGCTTTTTGTCTCACCCAGAAAAGCCACCACATTGCTCATCATTTTGCTAAACCAGCAGAGGTGCTGCCCCTTCCTTCCCATACTCGGCCTCAGCTCCTCGGGGCAGCCAGATTCCGTGCCCTGGAGGCATTTACACCCGACTTTCCAGTCCAGGCCTCCCTGCCCCCACATCCCATGCGCTCCCCAATACGTCACCCCTCTCCGCTCCCCGGCCTGTGAACAGCCCCTAAGGTTAGGTTTTATATTTCTTACCCGCTGGCCCCTCCACTCCCACCAAGTCAAACTTCAACCAAACAAAAAAGAAAACAGAGGGAGAGAAAGAAAGAAAGAAAGGCCCCAAGAGGCTCCCGGTCGTTCCAATCAGGTCACTGTTTCCATACCAATTAGGACAGATGCAAAGCACATTATTAAAAATAGGTCTGCAGACCCATCTATGTTGATTATTGTCCGCCGTTTCCGTCCCCAGCCAACTCCGTTAATTAATAAAGAAACTGCCAGGGAAGGAGGGGGAGAAAGGGTGGCAGGGATTCCCCTGACTGGAGCCTCCTGTTCAGAGAGTTCAAGAGAGAAATTGGACACTTGAGCCCCTCTGCCATTTTCCATTGTGTGTGTTTTTCCTAATGAACGGTTTAGTGATGCAGGGCTGGAAGTCAGCTTTACCCCACCCCCACTAACCACCATCCATCATTAAGTGACCCAGTAAGAGGCATTTAGTACTTAACCCTCTCTAGAAGAAGTCAGATTGTTGTGGGGCTGGCTTTTCCCTCTCCAACCATCCCTTCACTCCTCATCAGTTTGTCTGCCTCTGAAACCAACTTGGCATTTTTCAGAGGGGATTGTTCTTCCTGAGAGGATTTTTTTTCTAAAAAGACAGCAGTAGCCACTCCATAGCCAGCCTCTGTAAAGAAGAGGAAGCACTCATGTGGTGGAAAGCCAGGGATGAGGGCTTTGTTGACATTGGTGGGGCCAGGATTTCGCTCTCACAACTGTAAAACCATCTGCTTTAGAGGGCAAAGGAGTTGACGGAGAGATGGCCCGGTAGTCTGCACAAGGGATATTGCTGATCAATATACACGTTGGTGATTTGCAAGAGGAGAAAGAATACATAGTCCGTAAAAGTCAAGGAGGGCTGTTAGAAACCTAAGTGATAGATAATACTTGCAACAGAGAGCGCACTTGTCTCCTCCTAATTCTGCTAGCCCTGCAGGACTCTTCTCCGGTCAAAACTAATTTATCTTCATAACCCTTCCTCAAAAAGCAGGACAATGTTATTAGTCCCATTTTGACAGTGGGGAAACTGAGTCAAGGACAAACTAACCTGACCAAATCATTAAATGAATCAGACAGAGCTAAAAATGGAACTGTGCAGTCCAAGGTTTCTCAGCCAGTGCCTTTGCTTTAAAGCAGAAGTTAGGGGGAGGCAGAGAGGTTAAATGAACCATTATCATAATTAGACTTGATGAAAGCAAATCTGGGGTTGGGCCCAAGATGGCAGATCACGTTTACCTTGAATGAATGTATGTCAGTGTGTCTCCTAAAAATTCTCTACTAAAATGCCCTCATAAGCTCTGAACATGTGAGGTAGAAGTCCCAGATGTAATTCAGAGTGCAAAAGGCCCTGCGTGATCTTGGTCACATCACTTGATCTCTAATGACCTCTAAGGGCTCTCTCCATCTCTAAAACAAGGGCTGTCACGTCCGTTTGGACTGTAAGCTATTTTTGCAGGGTCTATTTCTTACTAACACAGTTTTACAACACTCATTTATGTGATATTGGGAACTGCTGATACTTCTGGAATAAGAACAGCCACAAATCGCAGCCATCTCTGCATCTCTGAGCTGACAGGCAGAACACATTCACAAGCACAAGCAGGAAGGAGAACTGTAAAGCATAAGCAAAACACCCACCTGCAGATGCCAGCAAGGCTGTTCATCTGCAGACTGACTGCAATTTCCAATTAAATACCAAGCTACTTTCACACAGACTGTTCTTTCGTTAGACTGAAGGGTTTTGTTTTCCTTTTCCCCAAGTCACTCTTTACTAGAGACTTTCCACATCGCATGTTTTATTCTTCACAAGGGCTGTAATGCACCACATAATAAAAACTCATGTCATGAGTCCAGAAAATCCACTGCAGGCTTCAAAAATACACACAAAAAAGAGGTCTGGATAGAAAAGAGGTTTGGGGTTTTTTTCAGCCTAATCTTTTTTATGACATCCCCCGCCCAGCAAATTGAATTGCTAGAAACATCAGATGATTGATTTAACACTGAGGTGCAATAACATACTTTCCTACACAGCAGAACTGAGCTTCTACTGTAGGGCCAGGCCTCCTGTCATGGAGGAAGGAGGCCACGAACAGAGAACTGCTTAGTCTGATATCCCCATTTCTGTAAGGATCACTAATAACTCAGGATGGCAATAATCAACAAATGTAATTAATACATTTCAAGTTCACCCGAAAAAACATATATGATGAGAAATAAAGTACTCCTAGAAATCCAGAGCATCACCAAGATACCTATAGAGGGGAAAGAGGCCTGGGAACTGACTGCTGCAATGAGCTGTATGCTGGAAGTGAAATCCACCTGTGTATGATGAGACACTTCTGTGTACATAGAGGATAAATTGCAGTCAGTCATCCAGTCACAGAAATAAAAGCTACAGGAGGTCTGTATGTGGCAAGCAGCAGTCTTTTGATCTCACTGTACTAGGAACATTGTATTTTCATCATTTTGGTTTCTGCAGAGTACAAAATACATGTGAGGCTGGGTACTACATCTTCAATAACCACATTGGAAATATGCCAGCTTGGCCTACACACCTGTGACTGAACTGAGGATACCTAGAATTAGAAATAGGACCTGTATTCTTCATGGGTAAAGTCCAGAGAGAAAAAAAATCTGTAACACACCAAGGGGCCACAGAGACATGGGTTATTATCTGTCCCACCTGAAACACATCCCAGGATTCGGCAAGTACCTTTCACTCCTACAAACCTTTGAATCTGGCCACTGGGAGCAAAGAATGTATCTGACCCACTCCCTCATCCATGGGTTACTGATGCCAACAGAGAGCTCTCAGAACACCCTTTTCCTTTTTTTCCTTCCCACAGGTAGAGCCCTTGTCCTGTGAGTGGGACTCACAGGTTAACCTTTCGTTGGCTGTCCACAAGATGAAGGACTGGCAGAACCATGGGAGAAACTCTTCTTCCTTGGGAAAACTTTGTCCTTTGTGTCATTTTTCCTGGAGCTGAGGCCCAGAGTAGCCAAAATCTGACCCTTAAATGAGTCTATGGGACACTCCATCAGCTGTGGAAATGGCATCATCCTCCCTTACATTTATCTTGTGGAACCAATTTCAGAGGCACTTCATTTCTGAAGCACTTTTAGGCCCTGGTACAATTTACGCAGGGCACACTCTACTCTCCAGCTAAGCAAACATTGTTTTGTTTTCTTTAGCCCTTGAGAGCTCTTGCCTCCAGCATCCCCCCCAAGAGGAAAGGAGCAGAGCCTCTTGTGTCGGTTGAGTGCTCACACGAGAGGCTGGTAAAGCAAGTGGTCCCTCTTGCCTCATATACAGGGGAAACACAACCCATGATGCAGCACAAGATGTGGAGCTTATCCTGTATCTTGACCTGCTCCCTCTCTGCTTGCTCCCCTCCTTCTTTACCAATCTGTGAGCAAGTCTCTGACCTGATTGGAACAAAGCCTTCAGCAGATGTTTCCCTAACTTCCCAAGAGGCATGTTGGTGGCTCCTTTTTGGAGAGCCCTTAGATCAGGCTGAGAGCATCCAAGTGAGTCCAGAGCATGCAGAAGGGCCCTTCAACCACAGAAAACCCAGCCACCCTCCAGCTGCTAAATAAATATAAGCAGTAGTGACAGAAAACTAGCACTCCACAAAATTGTTATGGGATTTGCCAGAAAAATTTAATACCAGCAGAAGCAACGTAGTGCTGAGGGGGGGAAGAGACTATTAATAAAGGGCAATGGAATGCTGGGGTGAGCAATGGTACTACCAAAAGGCAAGCCAATGCTGAAGGGGCAAAAGTTGGCATAAGCAGAGATCTAATCATATTGAATTTGCCTCTTCTCCGTCAGCAATTTGTAAAACAGCCACCAAAGAAATACTGATGATAGGAAATAGTGACAGAGAGCTAAAAATTAAATAAAATAATCAAAGCCAACACAAGTAGAGACCATCCAGACTTCACCTGAGGTAGATCTGGTTAGTGCTGCATTCCTGAACCACAGCAAGAAAAGCCAGAGCAGGAGAAAAGCCAAGCTGGAGAGCTAGTCAACATCAAATCCAATGAATCCACAACAAAAAAACCAGACAGCTTCAGGCCCAACTCAAAACGTATGTGAACTGGTGTTCAGTGAGAGATGGATAGAACTGAACATGCCTTCATTCCCAAGATGCTCCTTGCTCAGCACACAGAAGAGGCGAGATGACCAAACGTCATCCATTGTCTGCCATATAGTGTGTAAATAGCTAGCTATTCATCAGAGATCTCTTCTGTGAGTTTGCCCTCCCTTCAGCCCTGCAACTTCTATAGCATTTGGCCTACAGTGCAAGTCTATCGCTTTCTCATCCAGAATATTTCATTATTTATAAAAAATGGAAGATCTTCACCAGAAGCAACTTAAGAAGCCTCACCATGGAAAAATTCAACAGCCTAGCATTTATGGACTGCATCCAGTTTTGAGTCCTGTATTCATACAGAGAGAGCAGACCTAAACAAGGAGATATTCACAGCTATGAACCACATGTAAAGACAGGTATTGCTCTCTCTGGGCAAGAGGCAAGTGCCTCACCTCCAGACTACACATCCTACCCTGCTCCTCAGCACTTTTCACTCGCTAGCTTACACAGCTCCCCCATTCCCATGTACTGCCTCCTTACATCTACATGTGCCCATGTGTAACTTGGATGTCTGCATTTCACTACAAACAAGGTGCCTGGAAACCAAGCAGTACAAGGTCTAAGCTCTTTTGTGGATTCTGCCCCTAAACTTTGTGTTTTGTTTCCCCATCTCTGAAATGGGAACAGCAGCAAATAAAGATGGTGAAGTGCTCAGGTACTGTTATAATGCAACAGAAGTCAGTAACTGAGCTACCCAGTTTAAAGAAGGGAAAATGTAAATCCCTATAAAAGCAGTTAGAGGAAAGATATGTCCCGATTCTTCAACCACACCACAGCCTTTGCAGTTTACTGTCAAATCCCACTTATATCCTCTCCAGCACTGCCTCTGCTATACGCAAAGAACAACACAATTCCCAACACTACTCTGGTGAAATTTCAATGATAGGACAAAATAGATGGGTAGCCAGTGGTTTTATTGAATGAAATATTATGGCATTGACTCATGACTCATTTTAGCACTCCAGCCCATAGAAACCTCTAAAGGCAGCTGCTTTCCCAACATAGCCATCTTTTCACAGAATCTAGTGCTCTTAATGCCACCTATGCCCCCTGCACAGGCTGTCTTGTGTGTCAAGAATATTCACACCTAATTTCTCTAAATAGTTTGCAAAATCCCATCTCTTTCTTTTTATAGTACATACAATCAGCATATGAACAAAATTGACCTTGTAGTTATGTCTTGGATAGGATTTGACTTCAGAGCCCTGGATTCAGACACAATGTGTAATAGCAGGCAGATGATCGTGTTTCAAAGCCCATCAGAGTTAACAGACATCCTGCTATTATTTCAGTGGTTTTTGAATGAGACTCTTAAGTGTTTTTTTCCACTGAGTCTGAATCGTGTATTTACACTGTAAGCTCCCCAAGGCAGAGACTGTCTCGTTTAACTGTGCCTTTTGGCACAACTGAAATTTAAGTGACACTTTACAATTACGCCCTGGTCCTGCTGCAGCATACTGACTTGGGGATTGGGAAGGGACCAAAAGGGGGCCCATCATCTCCAGTACATTTCCTGCCTTGAGTTGTATAGCCTTATTTTTTTGTAACTGATTAAACAAATACACCAGAGAAGCAAGTTTCAAAGAGAGAGATAGAAGTCCGGTGCTCTAAGATCTTATTCCTGTTCTCAGGCCATTAGATCCAACAACTCCCAGAAGAAATCTAGGCTTGGCATTGCTGCTCAGAACTTCAGGAAAGACATGGAAATGTCTTATGTCAAAACTTGCAGGCCACAAGAATACAGTGGTCTTTGATTACTGTTGATTACAACACTGATTCACTGCTCAAATCATAGTCCAGCCTTTGAGGAAACAGTTTTTGACCCTTTATCTGCATCTTTCCTCTTTACTCTTGCCAAACACACATGCACTATCCAAGGAGAATTAGCTCCAGCACACATCACCACCACTAAGTTTATTTATGTTAAAGTAAACACAACTTTTCCTTCCTCCCCCGGTGTTACAACTTTTCCTCCAGAATTTTCCCTATGTTCCCACTTTCTTCCCCCCAATGACTCCCACAAACACGGCTTCTAGAGTCCTGCCAGGAGACATGAGGCTCAGCAAAGCATGGTCCACATAGCAAAGCCCTAGAATGACTCCTAGGCTTCATCCCACCATCACCTGCCCCTGTGGCCCTAGCAAAGCTGGTGACATAACAGCTGGAACATGCCCCAAATCTTCACTAATTATGCCCACAGACTTCAATGTCCTCCAGAACCATTTGGAGGATCTTCCTAATTACTAGCCAGACAATGAAGAGTGGAGTCAGGTCCCTGGGATCCTCCAGCCTGCCAATCCCAGCCATGCATGTTCCTATTTAGCCTCTGGAGCTGACTGCTCCATATGGGGACCTCCACCCCACACTCCCCTGCTTCCACCTCCACCCAGCTCTCTCCCTGCCCCCATCACTGCTACCCCCAGCATGTGGATTTTATGAATGAAACTTTCTGACAGTTATGGGGTTGGCAGAGGCCTATTCAGCAAGCTGGGGAATGTGTGAACATCAGGCTTCATTAGAGACTTCTCCCAGTCAGCTGATAGCTCATTAACTTAAAGTGGCCTCTTGTTTTAAAACCTCAGAGACCAGGAGGTGGGGTGTAGAGAAGGGGGGGGATGGTTCTCATTGTTCCTCTTGCCTCTCTCCCCCTCTGCCCCCTGTGAGATTAGGCGCCCTTGGAGGGAAGAGAGAGAGGCTAAAACAACTTTAATTAGTTATTTTCAAAGATTTTCTCCCCCTTTCTTCCTTTTTTTGTGTGTGTGTGGAGCAAGGGGGGTCTCTCAGCTGGGTTTTTCTGCATGGAGGAGCTCACGTCATTATGCTTAAATCCAGCTCCTCCGTCCTTTGTCTTCTGGCCAACAATAGAAGAGGGCTTGTAAAAAGCTCCTTCCAAAACTCCTGGAGACTGTCTGAAAAGGAAGATGGGGTGAGGACTCCTCTCTTTCCTCCTTCGGGCACAAAAGTGACAGTCTGGTGCCTGTGCCAACAGCTTTCCTCTGTTAGAAACTAGTACCGGGGTAAGTAGGGCAAACAGAGTGCTCATTCCTAAACTGCTGCTCTGTCAGATGAAAAGTGGAGCCCAGACTCACATCACAGTGTCTAGTAACTGTTCTCTGTGTGGATTTAAGGTCAGGCTGGAGCTCTGGACATCGAGGTCAGTCTTAGGACTTTATCCCAAGTACTGATCCTCCTCTGTCCTTTAAAGAGGTCATAAAATAAGAGCAGCAATAGGACAAACCCTCCTTCGTGACCCCACTTCAGAAGAACCTGAAATAAACAACTAAATTACCATTACTGCAACCCATAGGGCTGTCTAAGGAAACTGGCCAAGACTAGCATATTTGTTTCATATAGGCAACCAAACTACAAACCACAGTGGCTTTCAGCAACTCAAGCTAGATAGTTTAGCAGAATAGAGAAGGTGCCATGCCCTCAGCTGTGGTACAAGGAGCAACAACAACAACAACAAAGCATAAAGCATGTTTGTTCCTTGTTAGCACTGAAGCCCAGAAGAGTACCCTAGAGCAGCAGTTGCTACAGTGCCAACATCCAGCTTCTCTTATAGCTCTTCTTTCAGTACTGCAAAGAAACGTTTCTTTTCATAAATTCTATTCAGGCTCATCCACAATTAGATGTGCCTCTGAAGAGGATATCAGTTGAAGTTTCAGTGAGTAGATGAATTCATGTGTGAGGCAGAAAAATGAACCATGAATTGTGATCTAACCAGGACATTTATACACACACTTGTGTATAACACACGTTTAACAACACCTAATTTAAACAGGCAAAGGAGGAGTTATCAAGAATTTGGACCAATAGACTGATAGCTCTCAAACTTTATTCTTACATTCCAGCACAGACACAAGAACTTATGAGTTGGTGAACATTGCAGTTGAAGGGGATACCAACGAGTAGGTGCAGATTGCAAACCATGGCTTCATGAATCAGATTCTAAACCAACAGTTTGGACTATAGACTTTTCAGGGTAAAGATTTCTACTGCAGTTTTAAGCACTCGGTCAGCTTTCTTACCTGAAACTAAACAGCTTTTGCAAGTTCTTAGAAACAAGGACTACCACTCCCTTGCACCTACTTCAAAAACAGGGCATAAACCTGTTCCCTTTCAAGTCAATGGCATTCACCTATTATTAGCTTTCTGAGGAAACAGAGGGCAAGATTTTGCCCCCATTTAAGCACCTACAGGCCAAGCAGAGTGGTTTGGAGTCATTTGTGCTGTGATCCTCTCAGTTCTCATAGGCGAAGCAAAACTGGCTGGCTCACAGCTTCATAGTCCTCCAAAGCGCTGTGCTGTGTACAGCAGTGAGCTGGTGTGTCTCCAATTGGTGGTAAGAGGTACCATCCTGCGAGACTTAAAGACTTTCCACTAAGACTGTAAACCAGAGGTTCTTGCAATGTTTTTGTTGCAAGACTTTACAAGACTGTTCTTTTTGGCAAGTGTTGTAAGGATGATGTCCCTTTCCCTCTGTTGTATCCCTTCTCTTCTATTATTCCTCTCCTAATTTGCCCCCCATGGTTTGTGGGGATTTTTGAAGTTAGACATCTCCAACACCCCATCCTAGAAGTGACTGTATTTAGGAAGGAGTAAACATTATTCTGCCTGCAATTAGTATGCAAGAATCACATTCTACGTCGGTTGTCTAATGAGCCTGGCATCTTTGAATTAAATACAATTTTAAAGTATTACTTTTTATTGTGCTTTCATTACAGCAAAAAAGTTTCTTCCCTTGATGACTGCAAGGATTTTAAAAGATTCATTTGTGTTTGCGGGAATTTCTAATTCTCTGCCCTCTGCATCAAAAAATGTACTACATTTTGTGATGAGTCACATCAATTTTCACTTGCCATGAACTGGTAGGCCCAAATGTTACCAGGCCACTCCCCAGATTTTGTTACATCATTGTTGAATTTGAAGCAACAAAGCCTTTGTCTCTTTGCTGCAGTTACCATCAGAAACAGCTATACTCATCAAAATATTGGTTTTTTCCCCAGGAAAGCTTAAGGATTACTCACAGGACACTTATGAGTAGAATGAAATCGAATAACAAGAGGAAAGCAAAGATAGTAGTACTATAAAGGTAGACAAAAAGGAGACCATGCTGTAATACTGTTTTGTTTATCCCTCAGTGATACAGCAGCATACCAACATCAGAACAGCACCAAGTACTATGCGGTACTGAAGCTGAAGAGATGTTTGAATATGGGTGGGTTTCCAGCCTTTGGATTTAAACTCAGTAGACCACAAAGCCTAAACAAAAGCCTAACAGAGACAAGAGCAGCTCACCAACCCAGGCTGTGGCTCACTGACTAGAAACGGACACTGCGCCGGGCAAGTCTACATTAGACAAGACAGAAAAGAATGCAAGAAGGAACTGTCGTCTTTCTCACTTTACATTTGGGTAATGAAATGACAGAGTATGTCTTCTCATGATCAAAATGCACAACTGTAGCAGAACCAGAAAAGCTACATTTCCCGACTACCACCTCATAGAATTCATTATAAAAAAAAAACCAAAAACCCCCCCCACCACCAACAAATCCCTCCCCCTGTAATACAGAAAATATGACAAGGTAGAAAAAAGCCTGGGTTTTAGACCAACGTATATATTGACATTATTTCAACCTATAAACTTCATCTACCATTACTTCAATCTACAAACTTCATCTACTCTGTATCTTTAGAGCATCACGACTGCAACAAAATACTATTTCACTGAAAAACTGCATTCACCACCTCTTTTGGAACATTTCCTATGGCAAAATGGAAGCTGGGCAGAATCTGCAAAGCAGTATGACAGCTCCTATGATGCTAGCAGTTAGAAAAGACTGAGAAAAAGATGGGTCAGAGCATACCAACCAGTGGGCAGAAGAAGTTTTATGCACAGCAGTGGCATTCAAATAGGAATTTTCCAAAGACATATAGCACTGACATTTTAAACTTCTTTCCCAGCATGAAGGCTGCATCATGACATGATCCAAATTCAACCTCGACAGGCTCCATGCTGCCACAGCTGGGATGCTCCCAGTACCCAAGTAACTAATGCAGGGTTTGCCAAATTGAATTATTTCTTGGCACCATCAGAAGCCCAAAGCACCTTTTACTTCTCAGTCTAATGCACAATTCCTGCCATATGGAGGCATAGGTTGTTATATTACTGTAGGATTGAGAGACTTCAGACAAGATGAGGACGATCTCCCTTGCTGGATGCACACACAGGAAGAAATACTTCTTACTCAGGATGTTTGTAATATGAGTGGACTAAACAGGAAAAGTCTAGGCAGACAAAGAGGTGAAATGACTTGCCAAGGTCACTGGACAGGACAATGTTATATCTAGGATAGGGCTGAGTTGCCGCGTGCTTCTGCTTCTATATTAAGGTGCCACCTGGAATGGAGCAGCTTGGTGCACGCAAACTACTCTCTCCCTTGATGTTTTTCCTAGTAATGGATCTACAGGATGGTGTGGCACAATGATTCCCTCCATGTACACGGAACAGACTCCAGGATTAGCACATGATAACCACTGCAGCATCACAGGCTATGTATTATCACTTTGCTATGCCAGATAAGAAATTCACTTAGCTACTGGCAGCTTCCTTAAGGCACACTCAGTAAAAAGACACTAAAAATCTCCTACCAACATCTCCCAGGGCACTAGATTTCTCTTCACTATGAGCACTTTATTTCTTTCCCCAAAGCACTTTTCCATTTCAAATCCCCAGTCACAGGATATGAAGAAGGGAAGGCAAACCTAATGGCTGAACCAAGATGAGTATTCTTATACGAGCTCTTAACTGCCCTGACACTTGCTAAAGCTACAAGTATTTGATTTTAGTTCTCTGCTTTTAGTGGGGCTCTGAAAGTGCCCCAGCAGGTACTGGTCTTAGGTTTACAGATACTGTCCCACTCATCTAACCAGGAATTTTGGGGCACTGAGTATACCATCTGCCTTTTTTCTTATATACCAAGATGTACCAGACTCTTTTCCTCTCCCCCCCTCCTCAACCAGTGATGCCTAAAAAACAAGCATGGTACCAATCAGCATGAACACTTCTGTATCAGACAGAGCAATGCATTCATCTTCCCTGAAGATGAAAAAGCATGTCTCACCCCAAAACTGGCTGGAGGAGGAAGATGCTCTGTTCAGTGGAGCATCTCCTGGCTGGTGGGAAGTGACATGCATTCTACATGAGGATGAACTTTTGACTTCAACCCCTGCCAGGACTGAAGAACTTGAAACTTCTTTGTCTTCTCTCCTTGTAAAACAATCCCTTTTTACTGTGATGTCTGTGTGAAGGTGGCAACTAAGGCTCAGCCTTCTGTCATGGCCCGTATCATTCCAGATTTAGCCTGACATCATCAAAGCTCATGCTGAACTGCCAACTTCTCTCCTTGTTTTCATCAATTTGATGCTTTTTTTCTAAACATATCCATATGTCACAACTCTGACTGCATGCCTTTCCTAGCTGTCTTTTCCTCCTCCACTGTCACTATTTCATTTATGTATACAAAGATTCCTAGATCAAATACAGATCACTCAACATCCTGACATTCTCAAGAACTGACTATGAACCCTGACTATCATGGAAAATTTCTCTTAAAACAAGTATCAAACAGAATCTATTTTCTCTTCTCAATGAGACCTCAGCTAGCATAATCCTGACATGTGGAACTTCCGCATGCTCAGCCACTGGACAATACTATGGCATAAAGAGACGGTGAGTCACCGCTCAGAGCTGTGGGTTTCTGCAGGTGTGCTGCACCGGCAGGGAAAGTTGAAGTCATAGCTAAAAGAATGGTACATTACCAAAAATGATACTCAATTGTGATAGAAGGCAATTACAAAACCCAGCATACCAGTAGAATGCAAAGCAATGACATGTCCTCACTCCCCAAAAGTGATTTAGGGGAGTTCAGAACATTTCAAAGTACCAGGCATCCAAAAAGCACGGCCCTTCAAGTACAGAACTGATGGAAACTGCACAATCAATAAACAACAGTGGTTGGCTAATGAAATGCTTTTCCTGTATCCTGTCAGCTAATACCAAGGTAGAGCTGAATGTTTTTTATTTTAGTCCAGTTCAGGCAGGTTCTCACATTTGGTTCGGTATGAAATTCTACTAGGCAAGAGGAAAAAATACCAGTAAGAAGTCTGTCACCAAAGACAACATCAGAAAGAAAAAAGGCTGCCACGAGGAGACACCGAAAGAAGACATTAGCACTGCAACCAGGGAAAGAGTATGGAGGGGATTCTTGCAGAAATATCATTATGAGGGATCAGGAAGAAAAGGCCATCTATGTGGTGCCTGTTCTGAAGGTTGCAATGTTGTCCAGGAAGAAAGCAGAGAAGGAAAGAAAGAAAGAAATCAATATGAAGTTCTTTCAGGAATGCAATGAACACAGGGGGTGCCTCTGTTTGGCAGCCCCAGGACACTTGCAGCCTTGGCTCAGATTGTGTGGATATGTTTTTGACTTGTCCCGGTCAGCAGATTAATGGCATTAACGAAGTTTCCATTAGCATCGGAGATTGGGGAGGAGGGTGAAGAGACAGAGGCGTCCAAGTGGAAAGCCACATGACTGCAGAATTGATAAGGCTAAAGATGAAACGGAGCTTCATTGGCAGAAGAGAGGCCAGGAAATGCCACTACAAATTAGCCCCAGGCCTCATTTCTTTTCCCTTCATTATCCAAACCCCTTCAGGAGAAGAATGGAGGAGGTTATGACCCTCTCCCAACACACACATACACAGATATTGAGTGATTCTCTCTCAATGAACATAGACGTGGGTATATCTGTGTGTGTCTAAGGGTCTGTGTGTGTGGCATATTTGTGTCTAGGCAAATCTGTATTAATATATTAAGTTAAAAAATTATATACCTGTATTTGCATGAATATATATCTACATATCTGTACATGTAAGGGCATGGGTTCTCATATGTACAATCTTTGCAGCTAAACTATGTAATTTTTTTCATACTAGTGAGCTTTTACTGAAAGCAATGCCATTGAAAGCAAAGACCTTGCACAGTTCAGTGAAAGTTCTAGCACCTGAACATGCCGTATGTGTCCACAGTAATCTATACGTGACACAGTTACTGAGCGTATGTAAGTTTCTACATATATTTCCTGCAGACTTATCCTTGTACCTGCTTCTGAATGTCTATGTGTAGGGCATTCTCTGGGGGCACCTACACTCTTCCACATCTATTTTTTTTCTTCTGTACGCGTATCCTCCATGTGTGCTTCTGTATTCCACCGATTACATAGTTACTTGTCTCTATGTCCCAGCTGTGTCCCTTCTGTGCACAAATGCCGTTTTCAGAAGTCTGCATACCTTTGAGTAAGTTCTGGTCTGCATACATGCTCCTGTGTCCTTCTGTTTGTGTATCTTTGAACATATGTGCATGTGAATACATGTGTCTGTGAAAATTTTTCTGTAAATTACATGTAAACTATTTTGTGTAAAATTGTGGACAAGTTTTGCTGCCTGTGCTCACGCAGATCATTCTTGAGTATATACAAAAAATTCTATTTGTTGCTATGACTACTTAATTGCACCTGAAAATTAATAAATACAGGTAAATACAACAGTGAATACTGAGAAGCATTTGTCATAAGAAACACACAAATTACAGGTCTGAGAAGCAGCTAAGGGGAACGGAGCAGAGGATGAGATCCGTTTTAGCTAGTCATTCATATCCAGCAAATTTAGGGAGAGGAAGATGATTTCCTGCATAGATTAAAGAATAACATTTCTCCAAGCCTAATGACATCTATGTGTTGTTAGTAAGAAAGGTAGGTTCTCTTCAAAGAGACTGTTAGCCATAGGCTACTAACATGAGAGACAACTTTGCCTAGGGGTAAACAAGAAAACAACCTCCTTCTGCGTTTGGAAAACAAAAAGAGGAGAGGAAAAAAGCCGGGGAAGGATGTGTAAATGGAGCTTTGTGCAATGGTGCTCTGTTATGTGAGCCGTATGTGACAATAGCCCTGAAACCCTATGCGAGCAAACTCATAAAAGAGGTCACTGTCTCTTTAATTAAAGCTCCCTGGTTTGAGGTTAAAAACAAACCCAGTGTTTTATGACCAGGTGTTCGTGTGAAAGAGATGGGAACCCGATCCCCAGCCCAGTGGCACAGCAGCAGAGAGGAGATAAGGGAGGAAAGCTTTTTATTAAGGTGTCACTTGAATGCTGCACCAGGCAAGGCAAACGCTGGAGAGGCAGGACACAAAAGTCCCTGGGGACCAAGGCTGCAGCAAGGCAGCATCAGGCAAGGGGAATGCTGGAGAGGCAGGACAAGCCCCCAGGACCAAGCCTGCCAAACCACCAGGAACAGGAGAGGGGGATCTAGGAGGATCAGCTGAAAAGGTAACAGGAAAAGCACTCAGAAGTCATGGGGGAAATAGCAACTGTTACCAATCTGTAAGACCTACCCAGGCAAAGACAACAGTGATCATGTGGTACCTCTCACTTGGCAAATAACAGGGGAACAAGAGCAACTACAGAGCCCTTGTAGGTAGGGCTTGAGAGGGGCCAACCCTTCCTAAAGCAGTCTGCGGGCAAGAGCCTTGTATTGTTTATGGAAACAATAGGGACTAAACTGATCTAGCATCTAATAAAATGCCAAACCAAGATTAGCAGCAGAGAGGTTGCACCCTCTTCCTGAGTCTTTTCTGTCAGTGATGTATATATTCCTCAAGACATTCATGCCCATGACACCATTGCTGACAGCAAATCACTCTTGGAAACTGGGGCTTCCATTTGCCATATAATCTAATCTTTAGATGTCATCTCTAAGGTACCTGTCACTACAATATTGAACCCTAATGAAGTGCCTATAAACCATGGGTCCATTTGGTTATGGGTCCTTTCTTTACAGAGCCTCCATCTGTCAGTCCCTGTCCCTAAAACTCACCAACAAGGAAAACATCAGTCAGTTCTCTTTTATACTGGCACTGAGAGCTACAAATGCCAAACTTGAACCAGGAAACAATCCAGAACCGAGTCCCTGGGTTGCAGGCCACAGGCTCTCCTGAGTAGAAACATAATGCAAGCCCTATATACCACTGTCTCTGGGCACGTGAAACCTTGTGTTTTGAGACGCAAAAATCTGAATTCCAACTTCAGCACTGCCACGATTACCTCAAAAGCCAAAATGACACAACTACGAGATCCTCAGCAGACAGATTTGCTACAGTCATTACTAAAAGAAAGCTGAAATGTAACATGGAACAAAAAAACCTTGGGAACCTCCCATTTCATTAAACAGCTACATAAATAACAGCAACAAAACAAGTTCTTGAAGTGCTGTATTATGAACAAATGAAAGGCTAACTTGGTATTTGCTCTATTTAAATGCATGCAATTTTCTCTAAAATAATTTTAATTTGTATTTTTCTTTAAGAAAGTGTAGATAAAATCTTAGTAGATACAATCAGAAGACAGTAGAAGGTCAGCACGTAATTTACTGCATTATCAGAGATCTATGGCTAGGAAAAGCAAAATAAGAAATGCAGAAGAACAAAAAGGATAGAGTAGAGCTGACTATAATCACAGAGTGGTATTTTACTCACATTTATCAGTCTTCTCCTGTGGATTTTAAGTTTATTTCCAGATGAGATTAAATATCCTATCTCCAAGATATAGGCAGGGGAATTAAGGCACAGAGAGGAAGTTTAACTGCCACAGAATTAGGAACAGAAACAAAGTCTCAGCCTTGTTCAAGAAAAAGAACAACTGATCACTCCAGCAAACTTCCAACAGCACTTCCTCCATTTCTTGAGACCTTCTGCCACAGAAAGATGCCTTTTTTCAAAACATTGCAGTTACTAGGTTTGATCCTGAATAACTGGGTGAAATTCTGCAACCTGTGGTATGTAGCAGGCCACAGTGTGTGTGTGTATATATAAATATATATGTAGTTCTTCTGGGCTTGAAAAATATGAAAACTGAAGATTAAGTTAATCCCTGGTGTAAATCCACTCAAATCAATTGAATTTTGCCATGCATGGGTTTAAACCACTTAGGGTAAACTGTTTGCTATTAGAAGACAGACAAGGCCCTGAACTACAATTCTATCATTTCTATTCCGTTGTAATGCACAAAATTCTCCCACATAATGTTTCTACAGTCATGACTGCCCATCTTCTTTTTACACCCGCTATTAAGCCTGACTTCTAATTTTCAAAGTAGTGAGGCAAATTCATTGGTGGTATAACTCTCTTGCTATCAGTGAAGTTAGACTACAACTGAATTTACACCTTTCCAGTTTCACAATCTGTCTTTATTCAACAGTCTGTGCACAATGGCCCAATACTTGTGCTGACAAGTATTCTGTATATGAAACAGTTCAGAAATAAGAACATAAAAGATGTAAAATAAAGATTTGTTTGTCTAAGATGGAATGATTGAGCAAGCACTTAAAATGCAGATTTACATCAACTGCAAACTTTTCAGAATTGTCTGTTTCAGCCTAGATGAATTAATTTTCTGAAAATCCAAATAATTGTTTGATATTCTGACTATGAAGTGTATACCCCTTTAAACTCAAAACTGTAATGCTTTCTTAAAATTTAGTCCAACTGTACTTTAAAAAAAACAAAGAAACACAACAAAACCACAACCAAACTAAATGTGAACATTTCATGCCTAAGAATAAAAATGCTTGTTTTAAACTAAAAGAATTATCCTCCTGCTTGCTCCATATCCTCCACCGTTTTTGGTGCTGCAAGCAAACCAACAGATCAGTTATTGGAAATAACCTACTTCAACATCCAGTAATTCACCTGGTTTTCCTTGGGCTGAATTTTCTAAGCTTTGCTCACTCTTACCCTGCTGCGCCTGACACCAAAGCAAAGCAAGTGGAGCCTGCGCACCAAGGAGTACCAGTTAACAGGGATAACCACTTCCATTTACTTTGCGCTTGCATAAATAGTCACATAAAGTGTGGGACTTGGGACATATGTTTATAGTCTCCTGCTGAGCAGGAGCATTGCCAGCATCTGCTTCATGACTGATGTTGGGTTTCCTAAAACAAGCTTTTAGTGGCAAGGGCAAGTTACTTCTTTGTTGGGTTTGGGGTGGGGTTTTGGTGTAGTGGTTTGGTGTTTTTTTTTTTTTTTTTTTACATTTTCCAGCTTTTCTTCTTGCCTCTTCCACCTTCCTTCCCAGTCCGAGGAAAATACTGTCTCCTGCCAGTACAATGCATTAACTTATACATAATTTCTGTGCTTTTCTTGTTTTAGAAAAACATGCAGCTTGGTAGCAGAGTTATGAGCAGATTGTCAGCCAGATCTCACTGACCTCAGTGCAGCTGTGCTGATTTACACCAACAGATTAACAAACTCTCTGAAAAGCTAGATACAAAACTCAAGTTTTTTCCCCTATGTTACTAAAGTGATTAAAGCACTAATATAGGTGGCAAAAGATCTAGCTGCAAAAGATGTGGCTTCCTCATATCTTCTTTGCCAGGAACTATAGCTACCTAGATTTATTTTTACATGTTTTTCAGGCTGAAAATGTAGATTCAGCAAACAAAACTTTTTTCAGCGAGCAACCACTTTTGACAAACTACACTAATTAAAATATTTGATGAAAAAATATTGTTAAATTTGTATGAAAAATTCAATTTTTCATATTCAAAATTATTCCCAATACTAAGCTTTTTTTAAAAAAGCTCTTCATCTCCATTTGACAGTTTAAGATCATCAAAATCTTAAATTCTCTCCACACACCCAAATCAATGCTTGAGGTTTTCTGTCACTGTAGTTCATGCAATGTGCTCACAATTTTAATTTCTCATCCTTGCTCAAGAAGGAACAATTTCTCAGAATTCCGAGTTTTTCCATAGAAAAGTGTTTCCCATCCAGATTCACCATAATTTTGTTGTACCACTCCACAAATATCATTATTGTTTTTGTGCCTCAATTCTTTACCTGCAGAACTGGAATAACGCCACTGCCCTCACTTACCAAAGCCCTAAAAACCAGGAAGGTTGAAGATATTTGGATATTATAGCCTTGGAGGCACGGAGCTACTGTAAAGTTGCCCCCAAAGTTATAGCTAGTCAATCTTTAGCATTTAGGGATTAAAAAAAAAAAAAAAGGTACAAATTCACTAATTAAATCATAGGGACCCAATAGTGTAATAGACTAGAATTGAATTAGATACCAGAGACCAACTGAAACTTCAAAGCATCTTGACTACCATGATCGCAGAGTCTTAACTTTTTTTTGCTCACTCTAGCATTATCCTGAAATGGAGAGGTCTTGCTTAGGTATTCTTTGCTTAAGGGTCTGAGAAGGGAAGACATATCCTTGGGATTAAAGGTATCTATATGAGACTGTGCAATATAAATTGAATTCCAAACTCAGCTACAGTTGTCTGACACTAAAGAAACCATTTGCTTTGTTCCTCCATTTCCCTTACTTATCTCAGTTTTTTTATCAGCCCCACCCAATCATTTGCAATTCTTACGAAGATCTTGTCATGTGCTTCTCAAATCCAATACTCTGTGTTTGCATGGATCATTTTAGATGCTCCCATAAAGTAAATAAGAGTAAAAAAAAACTTTAGAGAGATGTACATACACAGCTTCCTGAATCAGAAAGAGCTATAAACTGGTATAGTCTGGTGGAGAATGGTAAAAAGAAAAGAAGAAGGAAAAAGAAAGAGACCATAAATGGTAGTGAGGCATAATATGAAAGAAGAAGAAGAGAATGAAGAACAGGCTGAATGTGAGTCTCATATAAGAGCAAAGCAGTTTAGGCCGCCTACAAAATACCCCTAATCAAGCAGAGCTCTTGGATAACTCCAGTTCAAGAATTAATTTCATGCAAAGATTCCCTCTCTCTATTGCAAACTCTGTTCACATCTATACACTGCGGCGTAAGATGGTTGAGAATTTTTTTCCAATAGTGCTTTCATATAGCTCACCAAACAATTTGTGGAAGTGCCAAGACAAAGCAGCAGTGAAATAGCCTTCTAACCAAGGAGGGTGAAATAATAAAAAGGAAAGAGTATTAGAGAAGATCCTTGCAGATAAAAAGAGATATACCTGTGTGGATGAGTTTTGCTATTTTTTCTACCTTGCTTTGTAGGGCTGAAAGAGATTAAGATAAGAGGAAGAGAAGGTAGAAACTGCATAAGAAAATAACAATCTCTTATGCACAATTATGTAGAAGTAAAGCTCTACTAATTTGGACTACAGATGAAGGGCATTCAGTGGAAGAATACCTCCAGGGAACTGCATATACTTGGAAGAGGAGAGCAGAATGCAAGAATGGTTGCATTTACTCTGAGCAAGGGATCCCTGCTGCAATGCCCCCCAGGCTCCCCATCCTCCTGTCAGCCAGCTCAGGGATCAGGCTGGTGTGTCCCACAGCTCCCTCCCTATTGGCGTGCCTACCTGTCTCCGCAGAGAAATTAGTGGAACTGGTGTATGCTCAGGCCTCACCCCTCCCTTGCCATACGAGACAAAGACACAAATGAGACACACTTGGACCCTGAAGCATTTCTGGGTTCTCCAGCTTGCACACATCCATAGCAGCCAAAACTGAGATGCAACAGAGAGTGGCTCAGAGATAGCTGTGGGAGAAGCCACAAAAGAAAACAACTTATTCTTAAATGGCTCACAAAAAAACCCCCACCAAAATCTCAGCATCACTTTGCTCCTAGAAAGCAAAGTGTCTGTTAACCTCAGCCACTGAACTATCAGTTCCAAACCCACCAAGTTCCCCTCTTCACTGTTTTTCCCTACAAAACAAAACTAAAATAGTCACCCACAGGCTCTTCTAAAAGCCTGACACACCATCACTTTCTTACACAAATCTTTTACCCTAGAAATGGGATTACAAAAATTCTCCTCTACATTTTGTCCAAGAAAGTGAAATAAGATTCAGGTAAAAGCAGGGGCAGCACTATGAAATGATAGGCACTCACTTACTGCCTATCTGTGCTGCAGCTAGTGCACAACACAGATATCCTGAAACTCTTCAGAGCTAGATACAGATCTGGGGAAGTCACTGTAGAGATGATCCTGTACTGCTTCCCAGCAAGGGAAAGAATGACTCATTTAACATCCCATTTTACATCTCTCATTCTGCACTCCTTGCCTCATCCCATTTTTCCTCTGTTCTTTAAATTATTTGATTTCACAAACTGTACGAAACAGAGCGAGGCATCCACAAATAGAATTTAAAGGTGACATTGCCCGAGATTTCAAGAGAGCCAGGCTTTCACTCCCAGTGCCCCCCAATGGCTTTTTGACAATACTTTGAACAACAGAGTAGAGGCTAACAGTTCTTACCCATGCTAATACAAGTCCTAACAAGTCAGCTCTCTTCATAACCCAGTCCTCCTCTTCTGCTGTTATTCTCTCCCCCTGCCTTTTGCTCATTCCTCCCCACGTCTTTCCTCTGCTTCTGTTTCCCCTCTCCCCCATTTCCATTCCAAAAGTTCTCAGTTAAAAGCATTGCCTGAAGCAAGATCACATCTCCAGTAAGAGAGGCAACTTCATTACAGTTTAACATAAAAAGATCAGCTGATATCGATCCATAATTTGGACAAGTGCCATGCTATTGACAGGAAGACAAAAGAAGTTAGAATGGCCATGTTTCAAAAATTCTGTATGTACACTCAATCACTGGAACAGAAATTGCAGCTGGGTATATAACAACACAGCCGTGTTCTCTATTTCCCCTCTAGATCAATGCTAATATGAGGAGGGACACAGAAGATGGATGTTGGTGATGGAAAACCTCAAAATTCCAGGTTAGGACTTGGGTGGCTTTGCGGATAAAAGACTGTGTGTGCAATGGCATATAATTTAAATACAAAAGACCAAACTCCTTCCTTAATACCTGAGAACGCTCTACTTCAAAGTAGTCACTTCTGCATTTAAATTCAACTTAGGGAAACAGAAACACACCCAACATCCTGCCTTAGGTAAGCACACAGGCTGCAGTTCACACACCTAGGGAAACCCAGAAGGATTGCTTGGTGGGTTTAGACAACCATAGGACGATATACCTTCACATACTCATAGATACACAGAAAAATACATATGAGCTTTTTATACATTACTGAACAATCACTCTGCTAGGAGGCAATTTTTCCGGAAGGTAGGCAGTGACAGGAGAGACATAGTATTTCTTTCTGTTACTTTTCACTAGAAACCATTTTGCCAGGCTACTGAAGTGCCACAAAATTTCTAGCCCATGCAGGCTATGTTTCACTAGTAAGATTTATGACCCCCATGTCACAGATGTTTAAACTGGCCCACAAGCAGCAAATACAGGAACTTCAGCACGAAAAATACAATCCTCTACCATTTGAGCTAACTCAGATATTTACTCTAACAGATATTTACTCTTTGCACAGACCAATTTGTACAGAGAATAAAAGACAATGCATTATACTTGCACTTTGCCAAGAGCAATTCTTTTTGCGTACTTAACTCTGCTAAAGTCAAACACCACCACCACCCCCCCAACAAGATTGGATCCAATCACAGTTCACATGGGAGGGCTACACAATTCTACAGGCCACCAAAGCGATGCTAGTGTCACCAGCAAGTTAGCACTCAAAAAAACTCAGCGGTGAGACATGTACCTCCACCATTCCTGTCTAAAAAGCTCCTGTAGCTAATAGCAGCAAAAATCTTATTTTCTCTATAAGCCTGCTGTTTGAGACCAACATAACTCACTTAGCAATGCATTGCACACTATTCCTGATTATGTAGGAATACCAAGTAATTTGAGAGAAATAATACGCACCAATGACTAGGATTTTTACCAGGATTTATTCCTTCCTGTTTCCTCCAGATTGACATGTATTCATCTTCAAGGCTGAGGACCACAAGCCACACAGTTAACTCAAACCTCTGATGTTGCATTGGTAAATCTTTCCGTATAAAAGGAGATACATATCTATATATCCTTCTCTGCTTTCACTACCCCTAGTCAGGAAGCTTCTCCAGTACTTTGAAGCAACATGTTCATGTTGCTAACATTATGTTGTATGAACAGAGAGTATTTTTAAAGAAACGTACAGTCTGGGTCATTAACAGAAAGTGTTCACTTTCACATTGTTCAGTAAAGCAGACTCACTTCCCAAAAAATATGCTGCCCCATCAAACTTTCAGTTCACATTTCAGCCTTGATCTGAATCCAAACTCCACAACTAGCCTTTATCTTGACAACAAGCAAAACCCTTCTTCAGATACTCCTGCGTTTTCTGAGCTGCGCAAAACCCATGCTGAGGTTTGTGACTCATACCCATTATTAGTTCAGTCAGATTACTGGCAGTTTTGATGTCTGGTTCTCAGTACAATGCTGCAATGTTTAGGACATGTATGGGAATGGCAAAGGAGGGGCTTGTTAACCACATTTCTATTGATCACAGACTTTTATAGACCTACCTGCAGCAGGATCATACCAGCAGAAATGCTGTAAGAGCCACAGGTCTTCAGATCATCCTTAAACTCTCATGAAACCCCATCCAGTGAGCTACAGCTGCCCTTTCACCTTGCTCTTCCTTCTTCCTTCTGAGCCCATCTGGCTAATAGGTCAGAAGTGAGGACACCTGCACACAAAGCCATTCAAGCCGGAAGATTATTTGCTAACGCAAATGGGGTTTAGTTCCCATCTGAAGCACCTGCTGTGGGCCCTGACTCACGCGAGGGCTGACTCCACGACCAGTGGCCCCTGATTCACCTTTTGGCTGCTTGTTCCATCATAGCCCCCTGCCACTGGAGGGGTATGCAAGGAGCAGGGCCTGCCTCCCTCCCACGCGGGGAGCTTTGCGGGAGCTCCTAGCCTGCTCCAGCAGGACACTGCGGCCCCGCAAAGCTCCTGCGGCGGCCTCGGAGTGGCACCTAGCGCTCAGCTGCTGCGCTGCTCTTCACCAGCAGCCCTCAGAGGCTCCTCTGTGCTCCCGCCGTTCTCCCACGGATCAGTCCCACCTGCTGCCCAAAAACGAGGGTCAAGGGCTTGGCCTTGGCCAACAAGCACAGTAACTGGGCTACCACAAGGAAACAAGTGCGCTTCCCTCATCAGCTGCAGGATTAATTGATTCCATGGGAAGCAGTCAGTGGTACGGTAAATTTAAAAAGGGTGTAAGCTTATCCTTGTGGTTAGCCAGGCTGTGCTGTATGAAGAGGATAATTTCTGTATAGCCCAAACTAGAAGATGGCGAGTTCCATTTAACAACATTCACTCTCCGCTGGACGCTTGTTACAGTGGTTTTACTAATATCTATTGATAGAAACCTGATTTAAATTGCTAAGCGTTTCTTCAAAGGCTATGCCTGCTGTCAGATACTGCAACTTTTGTTCACTGTCGCTCAGAACGAATTTGTCTCCTAACCCTAATTTTTCAACCGCATTTTCCTCTTCTATGTGCCAGTCAAATCTAAAAAGCAGAGCCCCCCCAAGAGCAGGGCATCAAGAGAAGACAAGGAACTGGATGCACATCCAGGGAGTATTTTCCAGATACCAGAAATAACAGCCATCAGAATCCAAAAGACACAAATTGCCTGGAGCTCTTGAGGGTAGTCTTGAAGGCAGCATCCTTTTTTTATTACCTTTTTTTTTTATTTTATTACATGATTTATTCAAGTATAATTTTATGGTTTATAATTTAATCAGAATGCTCTGCAGGCAGGTACATTACCCCAGCTGAGTATGTTTCTTCTTTTCAGTTGGCCTGAGATTAAGCCTTTGGATATGTTAAAGCTACATAATTATGCATAGCTTTTTAATACACTTTTCAGTAGCAGATCTCAAAGTGTTTTAAGAAAAAAAGGTCCAATGTTACTTGCCTTACTCTGTCCATCTGTGAAATTAGGATAATACCTAAAGACAGAGGGAGGTGAGGATCAGAACCCAAGTGTCCTGAGCTCTTTCCAGTACAGAAATAGTTATATTTTTCCCATTACATCCAAACAAAAGAAATTAGAGATAGCAGTAAGACAGACTGCTTAAATCATGTTCTGATCCTCTCCATATTTTAGTTCTGCCAACTGCAGAAGTCAGGCATTTATTATGTAAATTCAGAGGCATGTTCAAATATAGCTAGATATGTAGCATAATTTTTCAGTTCTTAAAATTCCTCTAAATTAGGGAAAGCCTTCACACTTGAATTCTGGCTGAGTTAGCTGCTACAAAAAATAGAAGACAAAAATGACTTTCACATACGAATGCAACAGAAGAAAAGATCCTGTCAATATTTTATCTATAATACGCATGACAAACCAACAAGGTTCCAATAAATTAAATCGAAAACAGTTTGGTCTGGCAAACTGTCCAATATCTATGTTGGCACATGGCTGAGAAGTATTCTAGGGTCAGAAAGTTCTTGGCAGTAGGGCCTGCATTCACAGGTAAAATGCAAGAAATCACAACAGTCTTGGCACTGCAAATGTAAGTTGCTTCAGAACAACACAACATCCATTGGTAGTAGACTGTTGTCCAAGGCTAGAAATAGTACTGAGAAAGCCCTGTATCACACTTGCCAAAAAATGTCAGAAAGTGTGCATTCTGAAAGTCATACGTAGTGACTAAGACCCAGCCTATTACCGAACTCTAACAAGCTACACCTCTTGTAGGGTAAGCTCTGAAAAGCTGTCCAACATAGAGCACACAGCACTTACAAGATCTTGACCCAGGACAGCATGTCCAAATATTTAGCAGTCTAAAAGCTCCTCCTAGCTGTGGGATCAGCTGACATTGTCAGCGGAGAAGTTCTTTTTGCTGTAACTACCACCACAACAACTTTAGAATTACTTTTCCCATTGGCTTACATACATCACCATCCTATATAACAGCATCAAGGGCCTTTCGCAGAACAAAAGCTTCTTCACAGTTTTTCAGTATCATCTTCTTATTGCTCCTTTATTGTTGGCTAAATTGAAGGAGCAGCTCAAGATACCCTGGCCCCTTACAAACTAGCTTTGCTCAACATGTTGTAATCAGAGACTGAAAAAACCCTTTGTTCCCCAATTTTTTTTTTTTTTCGCATCCTCAAAAATGCTCTCAAGTAGCACACTTCTAACTGTAGGATCAGTCAGGGAACACAAATTCCCAATTCTTTTTTCTGGCTCTGTCACAGACTCGTACTGAGACTTTTGGAAATACGTGTCATCTTTCTGTGCTCCAGCCTACTGTATATAAAATTGTAAGAAACAAATGTAAAGCACAACGAATTCCCTGACAGAAAGATGACAGACAAATTATTCATTTACTTATTATTCATGTACTTTGCTATTTATTTTTAGATAAATTTTTCATTTCTCTGTCACCAAAAAAAAAAAGTTTTTATACCTGTGAACACTAGAAAGCTAAATAAGTCACAATACAGGTATGAAACAGATTCGTTTGTCACAGACAACCCCAGAACTGTCTGTTATTTGACTACAAGGCCTTTGTAACTGTGGTAAGATGTACATGTAGCAGTAAATACAAGGAGGCAAAGAGTGATAAAAATAAATATTCATGTAGACTTTTCCTGCTACCAAGGAAGATTAAAGACAAAAAAACTCTAATAAATCTAACTGTAACCTCAAGATACAAATTAATTTACCTGTAAGACTCTGAAATTGTAACATGAGTTTTCTCAGGAGCAACAGAAAGAAGCATCTTTTGGATTTCAAGTTAAGTACATTTGTAATCAACGCGAAAGAAATAAGGGAGCATGGCAATCGCGTTTTCCGAGTTTAATGGCTTACGCTTTCAGGTGCCTGTCTTCTGTAACACTCCCAGCAGAGGGCTCCAGGACCCCAATCTTGCTCGTTGTCCTGAAAAGCAGCAATTCTCCGAAGTTCCTGCAAAATTGGAATTGGGGAGTTGGAATCTCCTTTGGTTGGAGCAGGAAATCTGGGAGCGGTGTGCGCTTTCAAAAGGGTGTACAGAAGTTGTTTAAATTTCTGTGAGGCTTTGAGAACGGACACTCATTGCTATTAAAAAAAAGGGGGCTTTGTTTTCAAAATACACTTCTTCTAAATTGCAAAAATGTGTCTCTGTAAAGGATTGAAGATAAATCACAATTAAAATGCAGTTTGGTTTAGTAAGAATAAAAGAAGTGGACAAAAATTGAAGCTATGCACTGATATTCTAGGCTTAACAACAGGGAAAATATTTTTAACAGTCTCAAGGACACATACGAACATGTGATAGGATTAACTAAAAAAAAAGGGAAATAGCCAGAATATCAAGAAATGCATCCCAGTAATGAGCTCCCTTCTTCAGATTAAGGCCCATCACTGGAGCCTTTCAAAGCTAGACTAGATAAAAACTGCAGAATACCTATTGTAGGGAACATGGCTACATTAAGCAGCAGGCAAAACCAAGTGGAATGGATACTTTTTTGTTCTCTAATGTGATTCAAATACAAAAAAGAAGCATCTGTAACAGTTAAAATTACTCACAGACAAATATCCACCCACATATTAAAATGCCATAGAACAAACTTATTTCAAGTACGTTATACAACAAGGAGTTAATAGCAAGCTGGAGAAGGAACAATTTTCCTCTGGCTTGATTCAACACACATGCATTATTCACCATGTTTGTGAAAGAATATGAATCCCATCAAATAATTAGATGGTGTGTTAACCTCCCTGCTTTGCAGCAGCCTGTGGCTGATGAGTAAAAAGAGCTCTCCAAGAACAATTTCCTGTGATGTCGCTCCCTTCCGCCTGGACCCTCGGTGAAGGGTGTGTTTTGCATGCTTGTATAGGGAATCCCTGTGGAGTTTTTGTTAAGCTTTAGGTCAAACCCCTCTGAATTTAGCTTTAAATCAAGGAGCTATTAGATGCCATATTTGTTCCGGTATCTATTACCAGTACTACAATACCGGTCATCTTCCATTAGTGTAAATGGGGGAGAGGAATCTCTCTCTTACATAATTTTGGATAAGAGTAAGGTGAGAAGGTGAAATATTAAATTGCAGCAAAACGTGCTAAAACAGAGAAGTCCAAGTAGTTACAGGAGAATTTTAGTGGCATTTTAACTTACATAAATTTTTTCAGGCCTCTGCTTTGAAGCCCAGTGTGGTTTTCTCCTCCCTTCATTACCCCCAGGATAGACTGCCCTGATCATCAACCAGATTGACGGTCAACTTCCAAGTATTTGTAGTAGAAAAAAAAAAAAAACAAACAGAGGTCCTGTCTGTTGTTGTTCTGAAACATGTGATTTACAAATTGTCTGAACTGAGGGATCTGAGAACTCTCAAAATTTCTCACAGGCCTCGAGGTTTCCAAGCAAGTCAAGGAAACTACAAAGCAGACTGAGGTGAAGCAAATAAATCCTTAAATTCTGATGACAACCAGAATGCCATAAACCACTTGTGAAAAAAGGTGGTAGAACCTCATATGGTCTCATAACATAAATCAGTTTAGGAAGTTCTGTTCTAATTCAGTCAAGAATTGACAAAGGAAGTTAGGTCAGACAAGGTAACTGCAATTTTTTCTCTTAGCTTTGAAGATTGCTAATTTCTAGGGACTTTACATGTGCTGCTTCATTTTCTTCAAAAATTCCCCTTCCACTTCACTGTGATGTAATCCAATTTCCACCGGGTACCTGCCACAGAAGCAGCTGCATTTTCAGCAAGTCCTTTATATAGTGGGGTCACACAAGTTGAAACCCATCCTAGAAATCAGAGGCTTGTTAGGGGATTTTCAAACTATTTCACAAACTAAGGTAAAATCACAGATCGAAGGAAAGATAATGCAGCACAGTTGATTAGTTTCAGTTAATGTATAGGTAAGTGCAGCAAAAAACAGTCAAAAGCAGAAGAATTCAAAGACAGTGAATAGTCCTACAATGAAGTATAGTCATACAATGTCAAGGCAAGAATGTATATACATGTAATAAACAATGGAGACAGACTCTGCTCTTAATGACACTGGAGTGAGTGTGGAGTGATGTTCCTTTCCTAGCTGGCGTTACTCTGGATTTTGCCTGGTACTGCCAAAGGCGGGGTAAGGCTCATTTGTGAAGTATTTAGCAACACATTACTGAGGAACATGAGTCGGAGAATAACTATGCCTTGCTGCTTTAGGATTTTTATGAAGAAGTACCTGGCATCACAGAATGGCTTCTCCAAAGCTGCTCCAGGAAGTGCCTATTGTCATTGTCCGAACCGAGTAAATCGATGAGCAGCACACCTGACTGGGGAAGGGGGACTGTAGCCAGCAAGCAGGGCAAAAGCTGCAGTCCTGTTCAGCCCCGCAGCTCTGCTGCGACTTCTCTAAGGGCCTGAGTGATGCTCTAACGTATACCAGTCCTCCAAATCGCCAGAATGAAGGAGTAAGCAGTGGCTTGTCAAGCACAGGGTGCAGCAGGGAGGCTTTTTAGCAGAAAAGAAAACAAGGCCAGGAGACTCTGCATGCAGCTGCCAACTCTTGCAAAGACAGCAGCTTGGGAAACATCCCCCAAATGGTGCTTCCACCTGGTAAGAGCTTCGGCTAGGGATAAGCTCCCCAAGTAGCAGGGCTGCCTTGCCCAAACACTTGAAAATGTGCCATTTTCATCAGGGAACACTTCTCTTGCGCTTGGCAGGGACAAGAATTTAACTTAGTCTTTATCAGGGTGACTCCGCAAAGTACGGCCATGTTCCCAGGCCCCACAAAGACACTTGTACCACCAAGGCCTGGGCACACACTCAGCTGCCACTCTGCACCATGTGTTCTTTCTTCTCTGCCTTCGCCTCAGGTGCTGCCCTGTACCCTGCTCGCCTCAGGGCCCCACTCCGGGGCGCACGCCAGCCCCTCAGGCCTCCGCGGCGGTGAGAAGCAGCCGCTTCGCAGCTACTGCCCGCAACCAAGATGGCGGCATGGGGAGCGCGCCAGCGCGAGGCCGCTCTACCCTCCCGCGCCCGTCTCTATGACTGGCGGCGGGCGCGGCCACGTGACGCTTTCAACCGCGCCGCGCGGGACCTGCGCCGGGAGGCAGCGAGGCCGCGGCGGGGGCGCGCGGGCGATCAGGTGACCTCTTGCCCCCACCCCTAACTGCCGCTGACCGGCGGCGCGCGCCCGACCTCCGCCCTCCGCGGGGCCGCCGGCATTGAGGGCGCGGGGCGGGGTGGGGGGGCGAGCGGGGCCCCCCGCGGTGGGGGTGACCCCCGCGGGCCGCGCGGCGGGCCGGGACCCGGGGCACGGCTGCCGGCGGGCTGCGAGGAGCCAGCCTTGCAGCCCCCCCCGTCACCGTCACGGCCGGTGTCCCCGCGGCGGCGCCGCAGGGAGCGCGGGAGCCTGAGAAATGCGGGCGTTTGGCTTAATTCCGGGGTCCGCAGCGCGGGGGCGCGGCGGCAGGGGCGGGGGGCCGGGATGGCGCTGTGCCTGCGGGCCGGCGGCTGGGAACGGAGCCCCAGGGCCGCCCCCGAGGAGCGAAGGCGCTTCGCCAGCGGCGTGGCGGTTCAGCCGCAGCGAGGGGTGCGGAGGGGGGCACGGTGCTGCGGTGGGGCTCGGTCTGCTCACGGTTTCGGGCGCTCTCTGGCCAAATTGGTTCAAGCTCCCCTGAGGCAGCTCTTGCCCGCCAGTGAGGGGCAACAGCGAACATAAATGACGCCGCAGAGTCGCTCAGCCAGTAGGTACAACATTACAGCTCGGGATGAGCACTGGCCGCCTGCCCAGCGTGGGGCTTTGCGGGGCTCCGGCCGTGGTGGGGAGCAGCGGCGGGGAGACCCAGTGCTCGCTTTCCCCTCTGTCCTGCTGAAGCCACCAGAAGCAAGTTCCGCTCCACAGGGGCGCTGAGGCCGCCAGCGCTGCTGCCGATGTTCGGAGACCGCTGCGGGCCTTCCTACCGAAACTGTAAATGTTGAAAAGCGTCCCAACATGGCAGCGAATTTGAAGGCTGACGAGTACACTATTCTAGCATCCAAGTCAGCCTTTCACGTAGTACATTTTATTCCAAAGGGTAAAGCTGTACCCTTGGCATTAGGGGAGTCAGTCACAAGTGACATAAAGCATAAAGACACCAGTGTACAGAGAACGATTCTGTTGTGTTCCCGCTCCAGCTAATTCAGCTTTCCTTTCCCGTGAAGGACTCCCTCATTCGTGGCTCGGGCCCAGCAGCCATAGGATGGACCGTCGACTCTTCTGCAGGCACTGAGGTGGCTTGGTAAACACCATCCGTGAGCCGAGGTCCTCGCGCAGGCAATCCTTCTGCTCAGGTAAGGGCCCCGTGACGGCAGAGCACCCCCCCAAGGCATAGAGCTCGGGGGTCTGGACACTGGCATTACTATCTTCTATTATTGTAATTTAGTGGGACTAAGTTATTAACAAAAGCCTTATTTTAATGTTAAAGCATTAAGCAGTTAATTGTGTTAATGTGCACAGTGACCTCACCTGCTTTCCTGTAGCAACCACACCGTGAAAGTCCTTTCAGGGACTTCTCTAGCAAGCAAAACAAAAAATGGGAGCACTGAAATGACATCTGTAAGGTGTTACTCAGTCAGGAAAGTTTTCTTTTAAGCCATTTTAACATTTCAGGAGGTATAGTAATTCAGTGGAACATAGCCACAGCTTGCTCTCTGTCCTGCAGATCTGGCTTTTGAGAGATTTATTCTGAGGCAGCGTGTCACAGGCTACACTGAGAGCTCCTTATATCCCAGGGATCCGCACTTCCCCAAGCACAGGCCCGAGCTGCACAGAGCTGCATGAGAAGTGCTCTGTGCTTTCTCATAACAGGTTTTCAGAGAGAGCACAGTGAACCATCCCTGTCCCATTACTTACTCACTTAAGAATAATTACTGAAACTTGAGCTAAACAAACCTTCTTAAGCTGTTTTAGTCAATCCCTCAGCTGAATCAGATTTACCTAAACTTTCTCTAACCTGAGAAACGTCTGAGTGTACAACATCCATCTCCTTCCACTTGCAGAAACCTCAGCTCATTGGTAGGCAAATTTATGATCTCATAAAAGTTGATATACATCTGAGTGGCAGTTCCTCTTAGCTCAGAAACATTTTCCTAAATTGCTCTCCTCAAGTCTGTCTTGTTAATATAAAGTCCAAGGCACAATCAATCATTCCCATCCCATCACATTGACCATTTGAGAATAATTACTGAAACTTGAGTTGAAAGAGCCTTTGGAAATGAGCTCGCGGTATGCAAACACTACAGATTTTCACCCTTTTTTTTTAATGAAGGCATATTCATATGAATTGTACAAAAAGAAGCCAACTTTTCTTGAATATAGCGTAAGTAGATATTTCAGACATCACAGGATGGTACCAGGATATTACCATTATATTACCAGGATAATTGTACTTTAGAGACTGTTATTTCCACAGCTGTTTTACAAAACAAACCCCACCAAATTTGACATTAACATGTTAGGAAGGAAAATGTAAGGGTGATGGAAATTACCAGGTTCTCAAGACAGACAGTAGGGTGGCAAACTCTGTTGAGCTGCTGGCCAAAGTATCTAACATAGAAAGTGAATAATTTTCACTCTCACATTTTGAGAACTGATACCACTTTCCTCTGCCTGAGGTGAGGAAATACATATGCCATGCAACATTATGTGGATCAAGTAAACAGCCCTAATATTTCAAACCAAGCCTGTCTTAATGAGATGACATACAGTGCTCCACTGCTCACTCTTTAATAATAAAACCTGGTGTTTAAAGACTGTATTAAAAGTGACAAGGATTTTCAAGGGTTGAAACTCTCGTTCTGACATTGCAAAACTCTGAGGCTTTAACTGAGGGCAGAGCAATGGGAATATAATTTCTTGACCATATGTTTAAAAAAATAGATTCTGTGCAACGTGTTAAGCAGACCCCACATTATAATGACAAGAAATGCAGAAGGACTTTCATAGATATGTTTAAATCAGCTGAAAACTACTGAAGTGATCTTAAAATCCACAATGCAATTATGGCTGCAAGTTTAAAATGGTGGTAACACCTTTTCAGTAAAACTGAGCTCTCAGGAGAGTGATTTCTCCTGCCTTTGGGTTTTAGATGGTTCTGTGCGTTATAAATCACTCCACGACAAAACTGTACGCATAGGATAAACCCTTCTAGTAAATCTCCTCCTTAACTATTGCAGGTCACCACTGGAAAAATGTGGCATTTGAAGGTGGTTTGGTGTCCTGAGTTAGTAATTCTAAATGTGGGGAGGAACATGCAGCAACATCAGTTTGTGCCTTGAAGAATCTATTTTAAAATGTTTGTACAAAGGTTTTTTAATTAGATCCTTCTATTTCAAGAAAATACCCACTGAACCTGAAAGGCTGGAGGACCTTCATGACTTGTCTTCCACAAGTCTCATTTGGCCAAGACCATTGTGCACTACAGATCCCCGAGATGTTAGGTTTTGTAAGGACAGTCTCTTTACCGAGGAATAAAATCTCTCCCCTGTGGCAATAAGTGATCAAATGCAAGTGCATTTGTCTCTCTCATTGTCTCTGATTTTATAGGAGCAGAGGTGGGTTCTTCAGGTGAAGGGGCGATGGTTGACCTTTCAGAAAATACCTGATCATCTAGCTGCTTTCTGTCCTTCAGTGTAGGGCTGTGCTTTTGTCGTTCAAAGGGTTTCATTTCTTCAAAGGCAGGCTAAAGGTGGCAGCTTGCCTTCTCTGTATGTAAACCTTAAATCTGAGTGTGCTGGTGGATGGATTTGTCTGAGATGCCAGAGAGAATTTATACCCAATGGCTAAAACCTGCTGCCTTCTTTCCACTCTCAGACACAAGGAAATAGCTTTTGTTCAGATCCAGCATTGTAACTCCACTGGAAAATACCTGAATATTTTCAAACACTTCATACCAGCATTTCTTGTGGTAGTCAGAGGTCAGGGAGTGGATTCAACACTAGTTAGTGGCTGGCTGTAGCTGCAATACTCGTGTTGCTGAATTATTTTCTCCTGTGTTTCTCATGTCCCAGTCTGACACTTGCCTGCAAGTGCCTTTGATTAAGGAGATGAGTGACTTTGCCTGTTCTATTGATCAGAATAAATTACCAGCAGCTAATTTATGGACCTCACAAAAGTGCTTTTGACATGGTGAATTGTGCTCTGTTGTTCAGGTAATTGGGTTGTCAGGAAATGTTATTGGTTACTATATAGTTATCTCTTATAGAATATTGGCCTGTTTCATGGAAATGGACAAAATCTTTCAGACTTCCAGTTCCCAGGATGTCACGAAGACTCTGAATAAGAAAGAAATAAGCATTCTTCTTGGTAGTAGTGACTGTAGTAAGAACTTTTTGACTGCTCTATGTTGATTTCCCATCCCTGTTTTCTGTAAAAAAGAAAATTACTTTTCTTGTACTTGCAAGTTCAGGGGGCTTGGTGGCTGCCAGTATTTGCAGATTCAGCTTAAAATGGGGGAAAAACATGCTGCTTAGGACAGTATACTTGCCAACAGTGAGATTCAAAATCTTATCATTGGCTTTTTGATGTCTGAGAAGGATAGAACAAAGCTCACCTTTTTTTCTGGGTATGTTGCAAAGATGACAAAGGTAAACTTGGTTCTGTCACACCACTAGAGAACACACAAAACACATAGAAACAACAAATGGGCAGTGGGAAGGTGTTTTTACACATGGTTGTTTTTACAGCCAGCTTCCATACTTGCAGGCCATGACATTTGCAAAAGTGAGAAAAATGCAAACAAAAGATCCTCGTGAGGCTGAAAAATAAAAGCAGCTCAGGAGCTCACTTTGTGTGTTTGTGTGAAGAGCCCCTACCTGAAAAAGTCTGGGCTGTTGTTTTCCTCTAATGCTGTGAAATGGGAATTTTCTAATTGAAATTATAGGAGGCAAAGAATTTTTTTAGCTTAAGACAGAAACAGCAAACAATCCTTCCTGATGATGCCTTCCTCTGGCTGTTTTTGTACATGCTGTGTTTGAATACATGTATGTTGGTCATATAGTGGTACGGTGTTTTTAACTCATTGTTCATTTCCTTGGGTTAGAGGCACATGTAAAGAAGGGTTTGTTTCCTTTTTTAACTACTGGATCTAGATCAGTGGGAGGGTTGATACTAATAGTGGCTGCAGGAAAGTTTAGGTGATTAGATGGCGGTTGTGTTTTAGCTTTGAACACTGTGAAAATTGGGGCAGTTCTTCTATATGAGTATGTCTCACTGTTTGTGTCCCACTGCTGTGAGGTTCTTTCCGTATTTGTCTCCCTACTGCCCCAAGGGAATGGCACCGACACAGCGATTCAGTAAGGGATGGTCCTTCAGGTAGCAAAACCTGCATCTGTTCAAAGCCCTGAAGAGTAGAAGAGACAAATATTCCACAGACTGGGAATATTTGACAGAGAATCACTGCAGGGAGATGCAATGTGGCATGCCATATACCCAGCACTTCTGCATAAGCCTCAGTGTCACAGCTTTCTCCCTCGATATCGAGAGCCTCAATGTGGCCATAGCCAGAGGCAGGTCTGGCTGGCTTGGGTGTGCTCCCCTGGCCAGCTGCAAACAGGAGGAGTGCATGCCTGCTCTTGGCACCTGCAGTGGTGGCCAAGTGCAGCACAGAGCTTGAATGGGCGCCGAGACTGCAGATGGACCTGCCAACAGGCTGCTGGGCATTGGTCTCTCTAGGCCCTTGCAAGGGCAGTGCTGAGTGCCGTGGGGTTTTGTTTATATCCTGCTAGGTCTGGAAGTCTCATCTCGGGAAAAGCCAAACCTTTTTGATTCCCCTGGGAACATGGGAACATCACCTCTCAGCAACTCACACGACTGCTTCGTAAGTTCTGTCAGGTCCTGGTGCGGTTGGAATGAGGGAGCTGGACTGGTGGGAGCATGATGACCTTTGGAAGTGCTCTGGCTGAAGACCACATCAGTTTCTCTACACACAGGGCTAGTTTCCTTCCTTGGAAGAGCTCGGTGCTTATACCAGGAGTTTGTCCATCCAGCAGCTTTGTGGACCTCAGGGGAAGGAATGCTTAAGGAACAGCTTTTCTCCTCCCAATTCAGTCCAGGCCCAGTACTGGTAGCTGAAGGAGGGCTGTGGGCGTTGCTGCCATTGATTCTGTAGGAGCTCTGTGATTCTTAGAACTCCCCTGAGTTCTGGGTTATCAAGCACCCCTTGTTGCAGCCCCATCAACTGCAGAATGGCTCATTTACCGAGCACAACAACGGGCTCCTGTTTGGGCAGGATTCCACTGGCAGTCCGTGCCTGACCTGGAGACCTTTGATATTTTGGCTGGCAGACTAGATGTCTGTGCCCTGCTTGGTATTTCCCTGTAAAATATGCTCTAGGTTGTCCTTTCTTTAGGATACATTACCCCTCCTCCCACTCGTTCCTGAGTCCTGAGCTGGAAGGTCCACCCCTTTCTGCACTGAGCATGCAAACCCACTACCCGCTGCTTCCTTGCCAGGCAGCACAGTGTTCCAGCTCAGGAGGCATCCCTGAGGTCCTGCAGCTGGATACATCTGCATTTCCAGCTTTGCTTCCTGGAGGGGACATTTTAAATGTCCAGTAAGCTGCATACTGCCAGCATCAACAGGAGCAGCTTTGGGCTGGTATTTCCAGTTGGATCTTCATACGGCTGCTTTTTGTGAATGTCTTTGCCTGCTGTTACCCAGGGATGACAAGACACAGTGGAGGAGTTTGTGGGTTGTTCTGATGGGAAAAGCATTCTTGCCTATACTGTGCTTACCTTTTGGTCATCTTGAGCTACTTCTTGCCTTTGCAAATTACATGGAGTTTTCTTTTTCCTCCTTTTTTGTAGAGAAAAAGGTTTAGAGAGACATGGAGCTTGAAAGAATCATTCGAGACACACTGACGTGCTTCATCCAGTCCCACATCCCTGCTGCAGACCTCAGGTATGTTGAGAAAGGAACATCTAATATAATTGTTTTAGCTTGAGCTCTGTGGTAATTGTCCCTCTGCACATTATACTGAATTCCAAGTGGAGCTTTGTAGCTTTCCTGTGCGTTGTGTTGCTTTTACTTAAGTCAGATCCAGGATGCAGGTAATTTGTACAGGCTCTGATGTGAGTGCTTGAACAACTATTGTTTAGCATTGCAATCTAGCAGTGTCATTTCTTTGACAACCAAGATGATTAATTTCCTGTCCAGTAATACACATTAGAATATGGGATTCCCTTCATTCCACAGTGCTCCCAAAGGGCTTTTTGAGCAGCATAGCACTATGTCAGGGCTCTCCCTATTTTGAACTCTGCCTGCATGCAGAGATATGGCCACCTTGAGGCTGGAACACAGCAGCTGGTTTTGCAGCAGTCACACAAGTGTGGAGAGCAGCAAGCAGAGACACAGTGCACCCCATGGAAATTGCAACTTGATGGAATATGATGACCTGACCTGTAACACCAGTCTGCATAGAAAAGTCAGGGTTTGAGCACTTGGAATATTTTGGCTAACTCAGCTGAAGCACCTACAGGAGCACAGCCTCAGGGCACACGCTGGGGCTTTCATTCAGTACTGCCCAGGAAGGAGGGCAGCATGCAGGATTTTTTCTGTAAATTATTCCCACTCAACTACTGACCACCTGCTACCTGGCTTTATTGGTGGGATCTGCCCATAAGATACAGTCCACATAGGTCCTTCTGCTGCTCTATTAGAAAGACACATGGTTAAGGGGAATGGGGATGGAGAGCCAGAAAAAAATGGGACTGTTGACTCTTCTGCCATGTCCTGTGTTCCTTCTGTCTCCAGTGGGATGGATGATGTTTTCTTCTCTTACATCACGGGTGTCCTGGAAGAGCTGGGGTCACCAGAATCCTCTGAGGAGACCTTTGACATGGACACGTTTGTAGAAATGATGGAGGCATATATTCCTGGTTTTGCAGAAATCCACAGGTATGTGAATGTTACTGCTTTATTTGTGCGTGCCATGCGCTGGGGACTTGGACCTAAGCCCCCAGGTAGCATAAATTCTTTTGTTATACCCACCTGAAGAGGTATTAGTACAAAACCATTATGATTAAGTCATGCTTTGCCTGAATACAGAAATGCTAATCCCAATATAGTTTGCAAGTAGGTCCTAGGCCATCTGAAATACCAGTTTATTTTACTGGGCTTGCCTTTCTATAAAGAGGTAGCCAAGCAGGATAGCTACTGCTTTTATTCCTCACACTGATTATACAGCTTCTGTCTCTTGCAGTGGGGATGTTTGTGAAATGATGTTCTCCCTCTCAGAAAGGCTTGGTGAAGCTCGCACCAAAGGTGAGTTACACAGACAATTTCAGCACAAGAAAGTATATTCTGTACGTGTTTTCAGTATTAGTGTTTAGAGTTGAGGAATGTCACAGGATAAAACACAATCTTGTTTGCTACATTTAGGATCTCATAGGGTAGCCTGAATTGGTTGCTGTTTTTGGGGGGGGTTTGTAATGTTCAGTTGGGTTTTTGATATTAATACATGGGAGGTTTGAGTCATATGGACTATTGTCCAAGACACACTGGGATGAAAAACACTGGACCAGATCTCCAGATAACTCTGTTGAGATCAAATCCAGAGTAATAAAGAAGAAACAGTAGATACAGGGCTGCTTGTTGAAATTGTACTGTAGGTTAATTCTGAAAGTGAGGATTTCTGCCTGCCTCTGATAGCCATCTGCCTAAGCGACACTACCACTGGGCAGCCCATGTCAGGTGCATCATCATCAAATAGAGTATCCAGCTGATGATGTGTATCACTTTCAGACTTCGAGCATCCTCAAAACTCACTTCCCATTCACCCATGAACCCTGGCACAAATGCAAAATCAGCAATGCTGTGCTGTAGCTTGCACTATGCAGGACTGCAGAAGATTACACTATCCCAGTGCCCCTTTCTAACCTCAGCATTCCCAGATCAGCTGGACTGCTGTATTAATCAGCCCAAAAGGTACTTTCCACTAAAGAACAGACAGGTGAAATGCATGGATATTAAACCTTTCAGGACACACCAGTCTGGGGTTTGCTTATCTAAGAATGTCACTGCTGCCTTAACAAGAGCCAGAAGGCTACACAGCACAGAACAGACCGTCCTGTCTTACCCTACTTGCTGCTTTCTTGCACTCGACAAAACCTACTGTTCTGCTCTGGTCCCCTGCATCCAACCCTTTGACGATCCTGATAGGACCAGAGTGTGGGAGGACAATACCATCCCAGTTTTAGAGAGGACAGAACAGAAGTGAAATTATTTTTCTTACAGTGACACAAAAAGAGCCTGTAAATAGAGATGCATCAGAGTAACCTGATCACAGGATGTGCTGGCACACATACAGCCTGGGGACTACCAGAGTGTATTCCTGAATTTAAAAATCAAACCCACACCTTATTTTAAAGTCAGAGCAAACACCAGGGAATTCTTAGAAATGTAACAAAAATACCATAACTATCTACAGCCAAAGCACTGAGAATTGACAGGTAGAACTGAATTCGCAAGCAGCCCATGCCTGGTAAGGCCTGGAAATGCAGCGCTTAGGCACTCCAGCATGCACTAGCACTACCTTCCTGCTGGTCAGTGTGAGCAGAGCTGCAGCTGTCCCCACCAAGGGCAGGAGGAACAGTAGTGCTTCCCAGTCTTGTCACAAGGGATTTGCTTTGGCACACGGTATACTAGCAGTCTAATGCCAACAGAAAGCACAGAGCTCTAGCCTTAGTGGGGCCGTTCCTCAGGAGATATTGCTATGTCTTTAAGAAAAACCTGGCCAAAAGGCTGTGGAAAGCAGGAGTGAAGCACCCTCTGAAGACCTGACCAAGGGCCAGGAGCCTGGAGCCGGAACCTGTAATGGGGAAAGGCTATGCACTCCAACGGACGGAGCCAGCGCCCAGGTATGAGCACCCCACAGAGGAGCAGGAGCACTGGGAACAGTCACCGAGCACTAAGCTACCAGCACCACCTGAGGGCATTTTCTGGCTCTGGAAGGAACCACAGCACAGGCTGTGACACAGCATCACTGATGTCTGTGATCTTCTCCATTGTATGGCCTGAGCAAGACTCTGTCAGTAAATGGAAAAAGAAAATTGTGTGCTGACAGAAGAGTATGAGCCATTGCTCTGGCTCATACTTTCCAGCCACTGGAAGGGATGAGCCAGAGCTGTATTTGAGAGAGCCTGTCCCAGTGTGCTCGGAGATCCCACAGCAGCACTGTAGGGATGCCCCTGCAGCTCTAGCTATGCTCCACCTTGCTTCACCCTGTTCCCCTAGCCTCACTCCCCAGTTTGAGCTGGATCACCATTTCTCTCCACAGCTATCATGCGGTATCTGCACAGGAAGCAGTCATGTCTGGGTGTCAGTCCCAAAGACACCAGTCCCACCCTCAGTGACCTTCTGTGCTGTGCACTTACTGAGCCATACAGCACTGAGTCATTGGCCCAGCGGTCCTGATCCTGCAGCACCATTCACCGTGACCCATGCTACAGGCATTGCAGCACCTGCCAGATCCACTGCGCGCTGTGCTTGCTGTTTCTCCAGCACTGATCTCTTCCTGCTCTGCAGCTCAGTTCTGTGTCCACGGCCTCCTAGCAGATGCTGCTTTTGCGCTTCCTTCTGATGTAGCCACAGGTCACTGTTTAGCAGTTCCTTCCCTTTCTGATCAAAGCACATGTAACTTCACAAGGTGAGGGGGAGTTCAAGCATTAGCACCACAGTGTCCACAAAGCTCACTCCTTGGGAAACACAATAACATGGCCACACAGATGAGCCGCTTCACAGCAGCCCTACGTTAAAGAAAGTTGAAATACAGGAGGAGGAGATTAAGGAAGAGTGGTGCTTCGTCCTTGCAAACATACAATCCCCTGTTAGCTTCAGGAATGAGATTTTGTCATGCTTGCAAGGAGAATGACCCTTCAGCTAAGGGCAAGCTGAATTTCCTGACTTAACCATAGAAGGCCTTTCCAATAGCCCCCTCCTTACTACATCCCCAGCTTACCTCTGTCTCTCTTGCTCCAACTAGGAGGGCGATGACTTGAAGGATGGAGTGGAGCTACTACTGGAGATGTTCCCAGCCTGTACCATGAGCCAGGCAGAGAAGGCACTCGCCATGGCCTTGGGGAACTTGGAGGAGGCAGTGCAGTTAATTGTGGAGGAGAAGGTGGAAATTGGCCCAGCAGGTGTGAGTGTGAAGGTACAGTACCCTGAGCCATGTGGCAGCAGGCCAAAGAGCAGGGCAGAGCTCAGGGACACATAGGTGTCCCAGGTGCCTGCTGCAAGCAGAAGCTTTGACTGTAGGAAGTTTGCGCGCAATGAGCCAGGGGATCACCCTGAGCAACACCCCCCCTCTCTCCCGCAGCGCTCGGAGTACAGGCTCGGCACACAGCCCAGCCAGCACCCCCGCGGAGCTGTGGCTGGCACCCCCCTTCCCACAGGGGCTGGAGTGCTGAACCAGCAGCTGGGCTTACCAAGCTAGCAGAGGGGAAGCTGTACGTCCCATGTGTTATGCTACTCACACATCCACCTTGTCTCCTCCCAGGAACTGGCACGGCCCCGCAGAGTGCCCAACCACCAGGAACTAAAACAGGTTATCCTACAGAAGTAAGTACGCAGCAGCAAAGAACCCGTTACGCTGCTCCTAGTAAAGGAGGTGGCACCTTGGGGAAGGTCAGAATGACAATGAACTTGGGGTGTTACCATGCTTAGCTTTCTGCGAAGCTGATTTGGGTATAGCTGAACACATCTAAGCAGAAATATAAACATCAGGTGGGGAAAAAAACAACAAACCAGGTCTGGGTTTCTTTTAGAGCTCTGGCACAGAAACAGGTTACCAGTATCAGCTAGGTCACAGCACTGGCAATGTGTGAGGTTTCAGTCTCTTACAGGTGTTGTGTAAATCACAGTATTGTCACCTGAAGTCCCGGTTAAAGGTTCAAGGCACAAACATTGTGCTGCAGCTTAGGTAGCACATGGTGACTTCTAGAACTACAGAAACACATTCATAGCTCTATCCTTGGAGACAGTCCAAACAAGACTAAAAATATCTTTAAGAGACTGCCTGTACAGCAACATGGGGAAGATTAAATCTCAGTTGCTGAAGGTGTGAATTAAATGAATTTAAAGAAACCTCTCTGAAGTCCCCCTATGGACTTCTTGGAAATGAAAATGGCTTTAGATTGGTTTACCTTTATTCATTTCCAAAAGCATTTAATTCTCAATAGGAGAACCCACTCTGTGGTTTCATCAATCCACTTTAATATCTCAGCTTTCATGAGTATCCTCCTGCAGGCATGCAGGCATCCACGTGTCTATCCAGCCATGTCTTTTCCACCACTTTACGTCCTCCCCAGTGACAGAATAAACAGTCAATGGGCTAGGGAAGATAAAGCAAGGCAGAATGGCATCCAGGCAGAATTAGCAATCCCTGTCCTTGTCCACCTCCTGTGCAGGCTTGTTTCAGAGTAACATGCAAGGGAACAAAAAAGCACCAGCTGCTAGTTATGTTTCTGGGAACTTCACTTTAATGACATTTTGGCAACATCCTGTACTTTAAACATCACTCAAGCACAGGTACAGAGAGCAGATCACCATAGCTGAAGATACACAGGAGCAATTAAACTCACTACTGAGGGAGAAGTCATGGTCACCTGTGCTGTCTGCCTACTAAACCAGCACCAAAGTCTCGAGTAGTAATGCAGCAGTACAGCAAGCAAATGCTTGGGCCCTGATGTTTCAGTCACACAGGGAATGAGGTGGTGCTTTTATGAAGTTGCTTCCAGCACATACCTGTTCTGTAGTCAAGTAGTAGATGGAGTGTGAAAGGAATACCATCTCTTCAGGGCAGAAGCAGCCAGCTTGGTCCTGTAATCTCACCTCTGTCTCCTTTGGCTGGCATCACTTGGGCTCAGAAGGAGAAAAGCTGCCCCAATGGCAGAGCACACCAGACCTCAGCACCTCTCTCAGTTACGCAGGGGCTATTGTCCTTCTCAACAGCTTGAGTTTTCAGTACCCTTTACATAAGGCCAAGGATGCTGTTCCAAGAGAATCCCGCTGGATTCTTACCAGAAGAATGACACGCTTCTTGTGTCGTCCCCCCCATCCAGGGGGGAACATTAAGTGCTCCTAGCTGCAATCTAGGCAAATGGGACACATTGCACAGCCACAAACCAGCCAGGGGAGAAGGGACATAGGCTGTGAATAGTCCCACACAGTGCATGTTACAGTGTTCACTAAATGCTTCTTGTGTTCCAGATACATGATGGTGGATAGTGCAGACGATCAGAAAACACATCGGCCAGCTCCACCCAAAGAGGTACAAAGAGCAGTCCCAGCTCACCACCAGTTTCAATGTCCTTTGGCTACAAGGTTTAAAAATCAGGCTGCATGTCCAAAATGCAGAGGGGCAGGCCAAAGGCAGGACCGTTCACAGAGCCCGCTAGTCAGCGCAGAGGGAAGATTAGCTTAACTAAGGTGCTGCAGGGACTGTCAGTTCCTGACTAGTGGGGCTCCTGCTCCACTCCATCAGACAGCTTGCTTCCCAGTTTTGGCCAAGATTCCCAACACAAAGGATGGGTAAAGCAGCTCACACCAGTTTTCCTGCACCTGTCCCCCAGAGCAGAGGTCTGCTTCTGCTTGTCCCCTCCCTGTCCCTAGCAGTGTGGCTGTCCGTCCACTTGGTGTTAATATCTTCCCTCTCCAGGCTCCCAAGAAGTTGATCCGCTATATCGACAACCAGGTAGTGAGTACAAAGGGAGAGAGGTACAAAGACATCAAGAAGCCTGAGAGTGAGGAGATGAAGAGAACCTACATCAGCCTCAAACCAGCCAGGAAGTACAAGTTCCACTGACAGCCAGCTCCTCCCGCTCTTCAGCGTCCCCCCTCACCAGCCAGGCATGGCAGGATGGACATGTGGCACTAGGGATGAGGGGACTCCTCCACCTGCCACTAACTGGAACTAACGTGGGAGCCAGCACACTGCTTTCAGCTTCCTCAACTAACCCAGTTGACAAGGAATAACTTTCTTTCCTTATGTAGCTGTTCCTCTGCCCCCAGGGGCACACCACAGTGGTGCTCCAGGGCTTGGGCATTCTCTGCTATTCCTTGCATGGGACATTTTTAGATCCAAGATGTGGCTTGTGCTTTTGCAGCAAGCTTTTTACAAGCCCGTGTGCTCTGTTGCTTTAAATTGAGTGCCAGTGTTAATAAAGATGACATAAGTTGGTGTGTAATTCAGCCGGAGCATGCACATGCTTTAAAGACATTGCCTCCAATACCTCCTGGGGCCAAAGATAGGAGCAGGGTCATCCTCTCTTCCCCCACTTAGTCTCTCTGTCATGTTCACTACAAGCTGTGGCTGCTGTTTGGTTAACCACTTAGTGGATACAAGGGCTGAGGCTGAACTCCAGAGTTAGGGTCTCCCTGCCAGCACAACCTGCAGCACTCCATAAACTCCAGCTGACAGCATGGCCGGAACTCCTGCCATTTCTCACTGCTGTTGAGTGCCAAAACTCCAGCCACACAACACAGAGCAGGATATAGTAGCAGGCCTGGGCACTATTGCAATGTTAAGTCAGAAGCTGGAAGAAACAAATGGCAATGATCAACTGCTTTCAGTGACAGCACAGCTAGGTTTTGTTCTGTCAGTGAATGCAGTTAGGAGCATGTTTCCCCTGAAAATAACTCCTGCCTTGCACCAGCCTAAACCAGTGCCCTAGGCCTGGACAGACACACTGCTTGTGCCAGGGCCATGCCAGCCCTTTGGCACCAGGCTGGACAGTGGCCATGGGCTGGAGCTGGGTTCACTCTGCCCTCCTCCTGGAGACCAGAGGGGCCTGCCCTCTCCCAAGAGGAGGGCTGGTGCCTTTTTTCCTTTCTGCTCCAGCTGGCCTGGTGTGCTCCCAACAGCTCTGCTGACATACCCTGCACACCCACCCCAGGGGACAGTCCTCATCAAACACTCTCCTGCTCTCTGGACAGCTGCCACTTAGAGATTTAAAATACAACAAATAATAAATCCTATCTATTATCTGGCCTGGCCAAGGCCTGTTCAGCACCATGGTGTTCCTGCAAGTCACTCGGTCTCTCCACGCCACTGCAGAGGGAGTTACTTTCCCCAGAGGCACCAGTGAAGCCCACTCACGAACACCCAATGGCTGCTAAACAGCCCCAGAGAGAAGAATGAGCCCCACTCGGGCCAGCCTTGCCAATGGGACCAACCTCTCCCTCTGCACGTCTCCGCAGCAGCCGGTTCCGGCATCCTCCTGGGATCCCAATGTCGCATCAGTCCCCCCCTCCCCAGCAGCAGCAGTTCTAGATCTGTAGGTTGATGAAAGGGGCAAAGCCAACCACGTCCTGCAGGAGAACGAGAGCCCTCTGCAGCGGAGGCTCCACATCCAGCTCCACCCCACGGCTTCGAAGGATGCTCAGGCTGGACTCAGCCACGTTGTGGCAATGCTTCACCTTCAGCGAGCGCAGCTTGGGACAGTACTCAGCCAGGACCCTGCCAAGAGATAAAGCCCACATGGGTTGCAAGCCAGGACTCCTGAGTACACAACTCACCCTCTTCTCTACTCCCACCAACCCAGTGCTCACAACTGTGCCACACATGCACCATCCTTTGGGAGCAGCACTGTGGTGATCTGAGAGAAATTCAAGGTACGTGGTCAGATCCCAAACCTACCCTTCATGACACGCTGGGGAATTTGTGGTTAGTAGCACACAGTGCCTCTCTTGAAAGGCCTGCTAGTGGCTTCTCCCCCACACTGAGCTCTCATTTCTTTCAGCATGAGGAAATCTGACTTTTCTCTGGTTCTCTTCCTCTCCCCACCCCAGACCCCCACATTGTTCAGTACCTGATAGAGTCATTCTTGACTCGCAGACACCCTGTGAGGTCCAGATGCTCCAGCTCAGGGCAGCATTTGGCAATCTCCTCAACAGCCACATCACCCACATTGGCATTGACAGCCAGCGACAGGGACTTGAGCCTGCTGCACTTCTGCGCCAGGTAGCAGATTGCCTCATCCTTCAGCTGGCGACAGGCCGTCAGGTCCACAGCCTCCAGCGCCTTGCAGTGGTCAGCCAGGCTGCGCAGGGACAGGCTGTCTACCCACTCACAGTGAGCCAGGGAGAGCCGGCGCAGGTTGGGACAGCTCAGCGAGATGGCCACTAGCGCGTGGCGGCTTAGCTGGGCACAGCCCTTCAGCTGGATCTGGTGCAGATGGTGGTTCTGCCCAATGACCGGGAGCAGCTCCCTGTCTGTCAGCCAGTCGGAGCAGTTCTGGAGCGCCAGCTGCTGCAGTACTTCGTTGTCCTTCAGCAGGTTAACAAAAGCAGCTCTAGGGATGGCAGGTCCAATCTGCGTGGGGAACCCAGGAAGAATGAGGTATCCCCCAGGGTTTCAGTTCAGCCTGGCTCAGCCTGATGCTCACCAGAAACTCTCTCCCCTTCACTCTTCCACTATGACAACAGTGACCACAGCCACCCTCTCCTCAGCCCAGGGCAAACCCTGCTGTCAGGCTCTCCTCCCCTCATGCCAAGGCTACTACCACAAACTAGGAAATGCTCTGGCTTCTCCATCCCCCGTCATCATGCCTGCATTTATATACTTGTGATAAGCTCCACACCTCTGCTCTCCAAAGACTGTTTGCTAGACCACCCTGTGCCCTCCTAGAACAGCAGCTAATCCTGTCTTTCCAAGTCCCAGGCAGTCTCCCCCAGGGCCTGCACAAGCTTTCCCTCAACACCAGGCACAGACTTATCTCGGGTCAGACCCACCCTATTGCACAACTTCCATGAGGATCGACAGGCCGTGCCACTCTGGAGCTGGCTTGTGTTTCTGCCAGCCGGTGCCCCATATTGGCCTGGGTGGAGCTTCCAGGCTCACTCCTCCCAAGGCCTCTTGCTAAAGACACTGGCATTGCTGGGCCCTGAATCACCGCCTCTCTTCCCTGAGCCCATCTGTCCAGTTTGACACCCAAGCCATTAACCCCAGCTCCTGAGCAGAAACCAGCCTCCTTGCCAGGCGTTTCTTCTCCCCACATAGCCAGATGCTCCCTTGTTAGCTCCACAGCAGCAGGACATCTGTGTCTCCCCCAGCCTCAGAGCCATCCAATACCTGGCTTGAGTCAAAGCAGCGCATGTTAGCCAGGTACAGCTGGATGAGAGACTGGAATGACTTGCTGACCCTCTGCAGGCTCAGGAGCTGCTGCAGTGGCAGATGACAGAGGATATGTGGAACCAAGATGTCTTCCCAGGGCAGGTCCAGGAGGCATCCCCTGGAGGGGGTCAAACTCATCATCAGATGCCAGGGAGACAGGCTACGGTGGGAGCCAGGCTAGATCACCTCACGCCTACTGCCAGGTGCTTCTAGGAGGAACAGCCAGAAAGAAAGACTCAGCAATGTCTCCCACAGCCAGCCCACAGGCTAAAGCCCCTCGGCTAGCCATCAGTGGGGCACGCACCTGCCACCTGCGTCACCTCCTCCCCAGCCTGGGATGTTCACAGCTTAGGCATCCAAGTCCACCTGCCTGCACTGGCCTCCAGGAGAACTGGGGTGGGGCTTTCCACCAGCTGCCTAAGGAGTCCCCGTCCCTCAGCGAGGCAGCAAGTGACTGCTGCAGCATTGCCACACCACCCGCACGGTAGCTGTGCCTAGCCTTCGTGTCTAAGCATCACACCACCCGGCAGCGGGTCCCCCGCACCCAGTGCCGAGCCGCTCAGGCACCTCGCGAGGGGGAGAGGGCAGGCACCTGCTCCTTCCCGCGGGGAGCAACAAGGCTCCGGGCTCCCCCCAGAGAGCTCAGCGCCCGAGGCGCGGGGACACAGCGGCGCCTCTGCGGAGATGAGGCCCCAGCCCCGGCAGTGAGGGAAAGGGCAGGAGCCGGGGCAGGAGCCGAGGGGTCCCTGCTGCCCGGAGCCCCACGAGCGGCGGCTGAAGGCCGCGGTTAGACTCGGCACCAGCAGAACCCGCAGCTGGGGGAGGCCTGGCCGGCGGCCATTACCCTCCGCCGCCCCACGGGGCCCTGCTCGGCCCCAGAGCTGCCCCGCCGTCTGCCGCAGCGAGGGGGCCGCGGGAGCCTCGCCGGGCCCGCCCGCCCGCCCGCGCCGCGCCGCGCAGGACCCTACCCCCGCCGCCCCCAGCCCGGTACCTGCCGCCGCACGGGGGCTGCCCGGCCGCTCCATACAGCTGCGCCCGACCCCACCCCCGACGCCGGCGTCCAGGAGCGACGTCACGCCGACGGGCGGAAGTGCGTGCGTCCCCACCGCCCCGCCCCCTTACCTCGCCCCGGCGGCAGGGCGCAGCTTACCGGGCAGCGGGTGGGAGGCACCGGCAGCTTCCGGAGCGGCGCGGAGTGCTCGGCCCTGCCAGGCCGAGGCACCGGGCAAAGGAGAGCGGCTCCGGCCCTGTGGGCGGGCCAGTGGGGCCTGGCGGCCACACCGGTGCCCCAGCAGCTCCCACAGGCTGCTCCCAGCGGCGCGGCGCTCACACCGGCGCCGGTACCCCAGCTCCCCTGTGCGCACCAGCTCCCCGGTACACCAGGTCCCCCGTGCACACCACCTGTCCCAGTTCCCCACTTTTCCCAGTTCCCGAGCGCACACCAGATCCCCGGTGCACACCAGTTGCCCCAGTTCCCCACGATCCCAGTTCCTCAGCGCACTCCGGTTGCTCCAGCCCCGCGGCTACCCCGGTTCCCCGGTGCACACCGGCTGCCCCAGTTCCCCGGTCCCCGGCGCACGCCCCTGCCCCCGGCGTGCGGCCTCGCGCATGCGCAGCGCGGTGCCGCTGTCCGTTCAGCACCACGCGGAGCCGGGACCCGCCGGGACCCGCCGCTGCCGGTGAGCGACGGCACCGCCCCCCGGCCCCGCCAGGCCCCCGGGCCCTCCCAGGCCCCCCCTGCCCCCTACCCGGCCCCGCCGCTCTCCCGGCGAGCTCTGCCGCCCCCTCCCCGTCCGCAGGAGCGGAGAGACCCCGGGAAAGACCCGTCCCCGGGGATCACAGTTCTCACAGCTCACCCGACCGGCAGCCGCTGGGTCCCGCTCCTCCGCCGGTAACGGGCTTCCCCCGCGCTGCCCTCCAGGCCCAGGAAGCGACTGCCCTGCCCGCCCACATCCCCCCCTCCCCGCTCCTCGCCCTTCCCTCCCCCGTCGGTGCCGGGCCTGCCCCCGTAGCCCCGGGAAGCGAGCAGGGTCCCTCCCCTCGCCGGCAGCCCCCGCGGAGAAGCGGCCCGGGCTCCTGCCGGCGCAGTTGCCATAACGACTCCAGGCAGGGCTCCCGCGGAAGCAGCCGCTGCTATTTCCCCGCTGCCGGTTTGTGGGGCAGGCGCCGCGGTTGGTACGGCACTCCTGCCAAACCTCAGAGCTGGACCTGGGCGGGTGACCCCATCCCTGGCTCGGATCTGAGCATCGGGATGCTGATCGCTGCTGGCAACCGGAACTATAAAAAGATCCACCTGGCAAAAGAGCAGGGCCCACATACAGTGAACAAGTGAACAAATCCCTGGTCCCAGGTTCCCTGGAAAGCAACAGACCTGCCTATGCACCCTGGTCTGCTCATTCTCTCCCCACGTGGAGCCTGGTTTGGGGAATGTCTTCTTACCGCAGTGCTGGTCCCCTGGGGGTAGCTACCTACCTACGCTACCTGTCTGCCCCTGGGCACATAGCACCCACCCTTTGGAGGTCCCAGTGTCCCCCTGAGTCAGCACAGTGCTCTTATGTACAGAAGGACAAGTGAGGCAGGGATTTTCAATTTTCTAAATGAGCTGAGAATGCCCCCAGCCGTGGCCTGGGAAAGCCCTTCCTTCCCCTGCGGTGGAGGCACAGAAAGCTCTGGGAGTGCTGATCCTGCTTCTAGATTGGGAGAGTTCATTTTGGCCTCAGACTGTTTCAGCCCTGTCCTCACCCTGCTCTTGGTTCCTGTTGTGACTAGAAGTGTGGCATATGGCAGGGATTCCCTTAATATTGCCCTTGTAAGTGAATCTCTGTGACTGAAGTTGGCTACAAGGAGGCTTTTTGAAATAGTGATCTTGGTCTGGATCGGAGGTGAGGGAGCACCAGCGAGCAAGGGATTGCAACACTCAGTTGCATCTGGCCTTTGCTGAAGGCTTTCTGTGCCAAAACAGACCTGGCTGGGAGCCCCCAGCTTGTGTCAAGTCCTTGCTCAGAGGAGCCGTGTTGTGGATTGCTTGTTATCCTTCCTGAGCAACATGTGTGCTGGGCTGGCGAGTGGGCCCTGCTCTGCTCCCACACCAACCTCTGTTCATGTTTTTCATTTCATCTCATCCAGCTGGGCTGAGTCACTTCCCCAGGAGCCTGCTGGTAGCAGGGTTCAGAGGAGGGTGGAGTGTCAGCCCAGACAGATTCTGAGTACCACAAGGAGGCTGGGAAACACCGTTACAAGAGAGGCAGAAGTAAGATCTGATTGTGTTTGTTTGGCTTGTGTTGCATCCCAAACTTCTCCTGGCTTGCAGATACACCAGCTTGGCCCCGCCTATGGAGAAGGTGAAGACTCTCCTCCCTTTAAGACCCAGTGCCAAGGCAGAGCCTCAAGAGCTAGTCAGTTCAGGGCCATCTCCACTAAGCCACTCACAGGACCATTCAGGAATGCCTAATCCAGCTCACTTCAGCCTGCTTGCAGGGCAGCAGTCACTGTGCCAGCGCTGGGGCATTGCAGCCTCAGGCAGTGCTGGCTCTCTTCCTGATGCAACTCATAGGGTCAGCATTGCCCTGGGAAGCAATGAAGAGTTTTCAGATCCTGCAGCCTGAATACAGGTTCCCTAATATAACATCACAGCAAGTGCTGGGAGGTATTTGCTCTGATAAACATCTTCAGCCCCTGAGCCTAATGCAAGCAAGATGGGGAAGAGAAGGGTGAAGATGCCAGCTGTGTCAGTGCACAGCAAGGGTGGCTGCTCCTGAAAAGGCAGGGGCCTCCCCAGCTGAGGAGGAGCCACTCACCTGGCCAGGGCCCAGTGAGGGCAACCAGGGTCAGAAATGGACCTATGATGAACAGGCAGGTCCATGGTGATGGGGCAGAGCTGAAGTCCAGCTAGGACATCAATTCAGAGGGGAGGGTCCAGATCAACAGATCCCATAGCCCAGCATGAGGATAGCTGAGCTGAGTTAAACCATAGACCAGCACTCCTACAACATTGCTGAACAAGGCCTATGAGCCTCAGGCTGAGCTTAAATAGAGCCCCTGTGCCTATGGACAGGAATGGGTGGAGGCTACAGGTGAGGCTTGTTAGGGCCACTAAGATTTATTAGTGCCCCCAGGGGCCTAGCAGGCTGCTGGTTTGTGGGGCAGTTAGTAACTAGGTTTAAGCTGTAGGTTTTAGCTCTGACTCTGGTTTATGACATGTATGTACCAAGAGTTATAGACAGTTTCCAGCTGTGAAATACTCAGACTGTTCTCTTTTTTTTTTTTTCCATAGTTCCATTGCGAATGCAGAAAGAGCACCAGAGCCTGTTACTGCATTGCAGGGGTGTAAGTTGTAACACAGCTTTACAGCATCAGGATGTCCAGTGGAGCTAGCAACACAGCACTGCACAAATGGTAAGGGTCCCAAACCAGTACCCTTTTTGTACTCACGTCTGTAAAGTTTTCCTCTACTAGTGTGGTTGTGGTATGGCCGTACAGCACTGTAGTGTGGGGCTTGGGTGGTATTATCTACTGTAGCTTAGTGATGAAGGGATAATTCAAAGTAGGCAACTTTGAAGGACTAGAGCTTTGTTCTGCTCTACTACTTCAGTTGAGAGTTGCAGCAAGTTTTTGCCTTTCTAGTGGAGTATCCTTTGCCTAAGGTGGGTCTGCCTTTTTTCTTAAGAGGTGTCTGTAAGTGTCCTTTTTAAGCTTCAGCTAGATTCATGTTTCCAGCTGAGCCCTAATACTGCAAACTGGTCTGCCAAAACAGCTTCCTGAGTTGGCCCTGATGTCAAGGAGGTCCCTTAAGACCAGGGGAATTCACCTTGGCAATCAAGCAGTAGGATGAGGGCAGAGCTTGGACTAAAAACTTCCTGTTATAAGTCTGGAATCACTGCCAGCTTCTAGATTTTAAAAAGGATGTGGGAAAGATTATCACAACTGCTCCTGTAAGACCAACCCATTCTCTTAATTTATTTTCTTAAAATAAAAAGGGCTGTCGTCCTGTTCATGTGCAAGTCTACTGGTGTCTGTAAGTGCTATGAGTTCAGCAGTAAGCCTGGTGGAGACAGGACATGAGAGAGAGGGAAATAGTGACAAGAGTTTAAGTGAACCCAGCTGGTCTGGTGTCAGCATATGTCCTGTTAGCTCCATGGCACAGTGCATGCCTGGTGTCATTCAGACAGCCCCAGCTCCTGGCTTAAAGAGGATGCCCCTTGCAAGATCAGTGAGGTGGGCTTGAAGCTGCTTCCCTTTCAAGGGGAAACTGCATCTGTCGTGGCTCACCAGGCGTGTGTCCATCACTTCTGTTTTGGTCCCTCATAAGACATTGTTTTTGACAATGTGTGTCTGAAGCTGCCTGTTCCCAGAAGCCGTGCTGGGCTGTGACACCCATGGTGCTTGCAGGGCAGCTGGGGAAGTGTATTGCACAGGTACCTTCAGTGAGCAGGGGACATTGCTCAGTCCCATGGCTCTCCTGTTATCTCGGTGACCACTGAAAGCAGGGCTTCTGCGTCAGGCCTTGAGCTGATCCGTAGTGACGAGAGACCAAGCTGAGCCCTGGCGGGAGGAAACAGATTAGTTCACAACAACTGCTGCTGCAGCTTTCTTGTATCTTCCTTGGAAACATATGGCACTGGCTGCTCTCAGAACCAGGGCATGGCCTCAGGTCTGATCCTGCCAACATCTTCATCCTCATGGACATACCCCTTGAAGTGAACAGAGACTTCAGCCAGCTCCACAGCTGCAAGGCAGTGCTGGTGCCTAGCTGTACTTTTGAAGAGTCTAGAGGAGCAGTTCAGTCTTGACCTCATCTTTTAGGAAGTGGAGGTGAGGTTTAGGGAATTGGGGCCTGAAGGAAGGGGAGTTTTGTGGTTAGAAGAGCTGACTCAAGTCAGGAATCCCGGACTTTTGTTCCGAGAGGTGCTCCTGATTTGTCAGCTGATCTTGGGCAAGTCTTCCCCACCCATGCCCCTTGACTTTTCCCTTGCATTGAAAATGCAGTTATTTCCATGTCAAAGGTGTATTAAGAGGTTGGCTGTGTTTCCTCAAGCCTGCTGGGGTCCCTGGAGGCTGGTGCTGTGGGAGGGTACTGTATTTTTAGGAGATTGGTATGCTGCCAAGCCAGCACTAACCTGCTGTTCTGAGATCTATCACCTTGTATGATGGCTTGGCACCTTGCTGGCACCTCTAGCCTTGCAAAGACTTTGGGGACATTTCCTTTACAGTTTTCTACTAGTCTCAAGTGGGGCAAGAAGCCAAGATCTTTTCAAGGACACCAGTAGTTCTGCAATGCTCACTCTTTCAGATGTGAGAGCTGGGTGCATGCAGCACCCCAGAAGTTGAGTAAAGTCCTTCAACACTGTTTTTTCTTGGACTCTCACCACATTCTTTCAAAGGATCTGGCTCCATATTCTCTGTGACTGCAGCATAAGTCTAACATCCCCCATCACTTTCAGGGTTGGAGTGGACCACAGCTGGACTTCTAGGTTGCATGGGAGAAAGTGTTGAGCTCGCAGGGCAAACTCTGCTCAGTGAGCGCTGAGATAGCACAGTGCCACCAGGAGCCACTTGTAAGCTGGTGAAACGGGAACCCATGACACCTTCTGTTCAGCTCTTCCCTGTACATGCCGCCTTCCCCTTTCTCTTATGGAGAAGAGAATCTGACTATATGGTCAGGGCTAAAAAAAAAATAAAACAGCAGTAAAGCCAAGGCCAAGTTGTGCAAGTCTGTTAGAAGAGGAACATGCATGCATGCATTAGCTACACACCAATGCAGGGCTGTCCTGCAACACCCCCCTCATGAATCCACTGCTTCTATGCTTTCAGCATGTCCTTTGCATGTGTCTCCATGCATTTCCATGATGGTAGGTTTTGCTCAGTTTCTTTGCCATGGTTGTAATTACTCCTCCTTAACTGACCTTTTAGGGTTTCCACACCTTTTATACAATTCTGTATGTGACCACACTCTCCCTGTGCTGGGTCAGGCTGTGTGCCTGGGGCTTGCTGTCTCTTTTCTGTGTAAGATACTCCCTGTATTCGTTGCTCTTACTTCCCCTTATACCCTTTCACCTTTCCCCATGTGAATCCTGAGGTTGAAGGCAGGGGGGAAGGGATTGCATCTTGCTGTTGCGGAGATTAGCTAGAGAGCAGCTCCAGAGATCTGTGCTGCAGCACAAGCGTTGTCCTGGGAGGCTACATCAGAGAACTGGTGATTTGGGTTGTTTCAGACCATATTTGTCTCATTGGTGCAATGACTCACCATGCTGAGGTGGGTCCGAGCGACCTGCTGGCACCCAGGAAGCTCTGTCCTCAGTAGAACATGCACCCCACCAGCCATAAATCTCCTGCTTTCCTTCAAGACCATCTTTTCCCCGAGCATCTTTTTGCCAAGAGACACTCCCACACAATTGTTCCCCTAACTGCTGTGTAGGGAGATGGTTTATGGCTCAAGCTGTGCTGAGGCCCTACCTCCCACTTCCCCAGGACAGGTTTTACCACGCTGGCATTTCTGCCTTCATCCTGACTGAGCAATGTGGGTGCAGGGCAAGCCTGCTTGCTGCGCTGGTGCTGCCCGGGGCTGGGACAGAGTCGGAGGGGATTTCTGTAACAGCAGGCATTCCCGGGGCATTACAGAAATGTTTTGTTACAGCTCACTCTGAGGCCCAGCACACAGCTTTTGCTACCTCCTCTCTGCTTGCTTCTGCTCTTCCAAGCCCCTGTCCCTCCTGCGGGAGGGGACAGCCCTGGGCAGGCAGCTGGGATGCCAGGGAGGGCACTGGCAGTCGGGCAGGCAGCCGCTCCCCCGAGCATGGACTGTAGTCTGCACTGGCTCTTCCCTCTGGTAGGGAAGTCTGTGTCCTCTTCCAGAGTGCCTTTCACCCTGAAAAATCCTGCCGTGGGCCCATGGGCCCACTCCACACAAGGGAGCTGCAGGAGACACAGGATGATGCGGGTGTGCTCTCCTTTGATCCAGGTCTGGGCAGAAGCCTGGGGCTCGGGTGAGGGGGGCAGCCAGGATCTCCAGCACTGCCCTTTTGCCCTGAGTAAGCTGTAAAGCAGCATTTGTGTAACAGGCTGTCAAGGAAGGATATTTTCACCATTTATCCTTAACCACCAGCCTGGTGGAATAACAGATAAGTGCATCAGGCCATGAAAGACTTGGCTTATACTGCAGTGGCTTTTTTAATATACAGCTAGGATGTGGTTGACTGTTGGCACTGGAGGCAGAAGGTATTAATTAGAGTCATGTAGTTAAGTCTAGGCCCTGAGGGAACACATGCAACCGAATTGGTTGCCCCGGAGCCCTCAATGAAGAGTTGAGGGGAGTTCGGCTTCCCTTGCCCTCACTGAGACCCATCTCCTGCAGGGCCGGAGTTGCTATTTCCATGGTGCTTCCAACGAGCTGGGTGAGGAGCACCCACCTGCTGAGAGTGACTGTCCACACTTGAGGGCTATGCTGTGCCCTGAGGCCAAAGCACAGCCCCACCGACTTTGGCAGCAGTGGGTGAGAGTATGGCCCTTATGCGCTGCGCAGTGCCTTAAGCACAAGCTGTTCCAAGGAAAAGGGCTCTGACAGGCCCCCTGTGCTCAGCCCTGAGGTGCACCAGGGTGTTTACTCCAGGTGGAGCGGCAGCTGCAGGAGCAGTGTCTTTCTAGAGACTGATCTGTGTGCCTTGGGACAGGCTGAGCATCGGCCCCTCCTGAAGCCAGCTGGGGGAAGGAGCTCTTGTCTATCCCCTCCCCACCCTAATATCATCTAGATCTGTACAGTTGCCAGGACACTATGACACCCCAGGTTGGTCACTTCCAAGTGAGAAGTTCGTCATTGTGCTCTCCTGTCCTTCTGGGCTCGGGAGGGAGACTTGCATTGCAGGTTGGTGAGGATGACCGAGGACAATGCTGGCAGCAGGTAGAAAACTCCTGGAAGCTGCCTGTGGCTGGGCTTGAGGAACTGGCAGAGACCAGGAGGCTGAAAAGGATGACATGGAGCAGGGTGGGCTCTTGTGTAGGAAGGATGTGGCACCTGCAGGCAAGGACTGGAGGTGCTGAAGTGCCCAAGTGACAGTAAAGAAGGTTCCCCATGCATGGCACTCCTGGCTCTCTAGCTAAGCCCACTGGCTTGGGGCTGAAGACCTCTTCCTTACCCTCTGCAGCTCTCAGCAGGGCTGCCTGCAGGTGCTGGGAAGGCATAGGCATGTCTTGTCCTGCTACGGACACACCGGGAAAGCTCTGAGCTCTTCCACTTGGTTAAATTTGTCACTCTGGCTGCGGCTTAGAGAACAGCCTTCCACCCCCACCCCCCGCCCTCCTGCCATCAAGAAGCTGCTGAAGGAATCAGGTCGTTGATCCTGCGGCAGCGAGGCCCCTAATTAGCGCAGCTTCCCCGGGTCTGCCGGGAAAGCCGGCTGTGTGTGAGGCAGCTCAGGGACCCGCGGTCCCCGGCGTGGGGGAGAGGGGCCCCGCGCAGGCCAGAGCCTGGAGAAGGAGGGAGAAAATGGCAGTGCTTCAACGCATTAAATATGAGGAGAGGCTGCTGAGCCTGCTGCTTTCTCCCCATGTCCCCGTGCCTGGCAGGGGAGAAGGGGACATGTTTTCTGGGTGACAGTGAGGGCAGGTGGGCATGGAGCTGGGCTCGCTGCAGGCAGGGAAAGCAGCAAGGAGGTGCAGCTCTCCCCAAATTCCTCTTGCAGGCACGGTGTGCACGTGAAGCCCCGTCTCCCCTGGGCCCCTCCTCCAGCACACACTTAGTAACGATTGCTGGACTGGGTAATAAAGTGCTGCTTAATAGCGAATCGATCTGGCGGACTGGGCAGGCAGGGAGCACTGGCTGCCAGCCCCGGCGGCTGCTGCGTGCAGACCCAGCACGGTGGCCACGGGCCTGCCACAGCATGCCTGGGTGGGATGTGAAGGATGGGTGTTTTCCCCTTTTAGCAGTAAGGGATTTCCTGAGACCACAGTGGCATTTCCCATCCTTGGGGCAGCCGGTGACATGGTGATGTCAAGTCCCTGGTGGCCTGGGATAGCTGGGCACGTGTGGCCATGGTGTGATTAGGGTGAGGCTCAACCCGAGAGGCGATTCCTGGGGTCTGTGCCCCAGGGCGAGGGCCATTAGCCTGCTGGGGGTGGCTGGTGGCCGAGGCACATGGCAGGTTTTGTCTTCTCATCGACGTGGTCCCCGCGCAGTGGTGGGGTACAGGGCACGACACACAGAGCTGTGCGTGCTCATGCACGAGGACACGTGCCTGCAGTCGTGGAGGAACGTGAACGCGGCTGAGCAGGGACGTACCGCGCACGGGGATGCACACACCGGGACGCGGCGGCACAGGGAGGTGTGTGGTGTTACCCCGGTGCACGCACAGCAGCACAGGGGTTCGTGCCCGTCGGTGCGTGAGGCCAGGTTCACACCGGCGCGTGGGGTTGTGTGTACCCAGGCACCGGGACCGGCACATCGTGACATGGGGACGTGCACGGTGCTACAGCGGGACACGGCCGCCCGCCTGCCCACGGAGACATGCACCCCGCGCAGGTGTGTGTCCGGCCGCTCCCCGCTCCGCGTGTCCCGGTGCCACCGGGCGGGGCGCGGCGCCCGGCGGGGGTTTCCCATTGGCTGCTGGCGCTGTCAGCGGGGCGGAGTGACAGGCCCGGTCCGGGATTAGTGCGGTGGGGAGCGGCGGGCAGGGGCTGGTAGCACCGTACCGCGCCGCGCCCGACGGGGCGGGCCGTGGCGTGGCGTGCCGTGGCGGCAGCGGCGCGCAGGATGCGGCGGCGGCGGCGGCGCTGCCGGTAAGGCGCGGGGAGCGAAGCGGCGTGGAGCGGGGCGCGGCGGGGGCGGGAGGCCGGAGCGGGGCGGCGGGGGAGCGGTGGAAGTTGCAGCAGTTGTTGCGGGGGCGGGGCGGCTCTGCGCCCTCCCGGCAGCGGCGGGCGGCGGCACCGGGCTGCGGCGGCACTGGTGGATGCCCGGCGGGGCCGGGACCCGCCCGCCGCTGCCGCGGAGCGGAGCGACCCCGGTGTACCGGTGCGGCGGCACGGGCGCGGGGCCCCTTCCCGGGAAGGGGGCGTTCGGCCGGGGCGCGGCGAGCGGCTGCTCATCCGGATGGATGTCACATCCACTCAAGGCTGATCCCGCCGAGATGGGAGGTGCCGGGCTGGGGGGGCCGGGGAGGGAAGGGCAGGCTCAGCCCCAGCTTGGGTGGGGGGGCACGTCCCCGCTCCGACACCCGCTCGGGAAGGGGTCCCCCATTCGTCCCACAGCCCCAGGGCCGCCAGGCACTCCTCCTCGGTCACCGCTGCACCCCCCGAAACTGCTACGTGTCCCTCCAGAGCGTAGAGGCCCCTCCTGGGCTCATCCTGCCCCGGCTCCCCCAGCCTGGTGCTCCCCATTCCCTGCCACCACTGCTGGCAGCGGTGCCGTGTCCGGCACGCAGGCACGGCCCATCATGTGAATTCAGCCCCGAGTCCTGCACCTCTTGCTTCCCCCTCATCTCTATCCTCTTCTTTGCCCGTTCCCCGTGCATCCTCCCCCAGCTCCTGCGCGCTGTCCCTACGCGCCCCACGACGTGGGTGCGCTCCCCACACCCCTCCGGCGTGGGTGCGCTCTTCCCCCGCAGCGCCGGCAGCTTCTGCTGTCTGCAGGAGAGCGCCTGCACGGGGAGTCTCCATCCCCTGTTGCACCGGGCACAGCTCACAGCAAGGGCCGGGAAAAATCCCTGGAGATCCCTTCAGCCGCTAGGAAGGGACAGCCAGGAGGAGCAAGTTTTCTGCATGTACGAGATGTTTTATTGAACAAATGAAATCCTCCCGATGTGCAGCCCCCGGCTATCAGACTGCAGCTCCCGAGTTTTTCTCTTTGAAGCGTGCCCTGGGCTGCCCGGGCAGCCTCTCTGTAAGCTTTCCTTTGCAGGACTTCTGCCTTCAGGCATTGGGACTAGCAAGGCTCCTTCCAGCCCACCGGTGCCTTACAGCCCAACCCATTCATTGCAGTGATTTAAAGAGCATCAATTTGAGTCACAATTTAAATCGGCAAGCAGGAAGCCTTAGCTCCACCATTGATTATTCATCTCTCTTGCATTTGTGCTTTCTACCTTTCGCTATTAAAGAAAAGCTCACTCTGCTGGATGGTGTAGCCATCCGGCTTCGGTGCCTCGCGGGCAGGCATGGCCTTTACCCTGAATTTGATAATTCTCCTTTGATAACCAGGAGGACATGCTGTACTTACCCCAGTTATTTTAGCAGTAACTCACATACATTGAGATGGGCTGTTTTTTATAGATTTGTTATGTTACGGTGAATGCCAACTATTTCTGGTGATAACTTTTTTTCCTTGGTGTGTGTGTCAGTCTGCATTGAGATAAAAAGTGGAATGTCATTTGAAATATATAAACCCGACATCTTTATTATTTATCAGTTAACTTCAGCAACCTTGAATGTGAACGCAACCATAACAGGGGGAAAAGGTTGTTAAAACACTAACTGATATATTAAACAGGAGAGTGGTTTTTTGCAGTGAGTGAATTACTCAGCAGGAGCCAGATTTTTTAGCAGTGTGATAGTGCAGATAGATGGGCGCCTGCCCCACGGGGGTGATTTGGGCTATTTTATGAAGAGTTATGACTCTGCATCTCTGGAGTCTAAACACCATTGAAAATCCAGCCCCACGTCCTTCAGGAACTTAATCCTGTCTGGTTTGTACTTGGAAAGAGGGAGAAGAAATCATGCTTTTCTCCTCCTGCAACTGGCATTTGGTTTCTCACTTTCAAAGGATGAGATGTAAGTGAGGGACTGACTTAGTATCTTGGCATCTGTCAGAAGGCAAAAGCAGCCAAGGCAGAGTCTTCTCTGCACACCAGGAATTTGGAGGAACTCAGGGAAGGGTAAAGACAAGTTTTGGCTCCTCTGGGAGAAAGAAAACCATCAGCAGCCCTGCCAGTGGCGCCGATGGGGGCTCTGTGTCCTGCCTTCCCCTGCAGCTGCCCACCCACCACTTTGGGGCAGCTGGTCTCATCTCCAGGTAGATGCTCTCGGGGCAGAGGTAGGCAGGCAGGTGAGCTGTGTGTGCGGGCCAGGCTGCATGTGCTCCGTTCCCTCAGGGCAGGATTGTCGTAACGGCTGCTTTTTGGATCTGCGGGTGTTGACAGCTCTGCCTGTGCCACCGAGAGCGGCTGCGGCATGTGCTGGTGTGACACACTTCAAACCCAGGCTGACCTCCAAAGAGAGAGGCTTCTTGCCCATGCTGCTCGTGTGAAACTCCTTGAGCAAGTGTAATTGGAGGATGTCTTAGTGATCCAGCATATAATTCCCCCCCCCCTTATTGAAGTGATTTTAGTAGGCTGTGGGTAGTAAATATATTCAAGCAAAAGTGAGATGAATGAAACCCATTCTAAAGTGCACTGCGCTCTCCTGCCGTGTCTGTGGGGGAAGTGCCTGAGCATCCTGGCACCCTGGGAATGAAGCAAACACCCCGGGCGGCCTGGGGACCCAGCAAAGGGCTGCCAGTGTCCCCGCAGTGCTGCTGGTGTGATGGCCACAACGAGCCTCGCCTGCTTCTTGCAGCAGGAGGGAATTTGAAGGGGGCTGTCTCACCTGGAGCATCTCTCTCTCCTGCCATGAGAGCAGGGCACATTTTGCCTGTCCTCCCCGTGGCCCCGAACTCCTTCTTGAGTCCTCTCTTCCCTAACCAGCTTTCCTCGCCCTTGTTTCAGGGCTGCCTGAGGATGCATTGCCCCTTGACCCGGCCATCATCTCAGGGGTGCCGGGCACCCGTTTCGCCATCCCCGTGCCGCCCTGCCAGGCTCCGGACCTGACACCTCCGTGCCCTCCTCCGGCGGGATGGCCCAGGCTGAGGGACCCGTCCGCTTCCACCCTGAGGAGGGCTGTGCCGCCTCACCCCCTCCGTTCGCCCACGGGGTGGACCGGAGGCCCTGGCTGGCTGGGGGGAGCCCCGAGGCCGGGAGGCACAGCCCCTCACGCTGCCTCACCCCTAACCTGAACGCCGGCCGCCTCCACCTCCTGCGCAAGGGCCTGGCCCCCGACGTCCGCCGCTGCCCCCTCGGCCTCTACAACAGCACCGGCTCCTTGGCCCGCAAGCCAGCAGAGATGGCTGCTTTCAGCAACGGGAGCTGCGCGGGCATGGGGCGCCTGACAGCGCCCTGCACCCCGCAGCGGGGCCAGCCCAGCCCAGTGCTCTCTTCCCCGGGCAGCCGCAGCCCGCTGGTGGCAGCAGCGCCGGAGGGACACAGCTCCGTCGTCACTTTCCGCTTCATCGAGAAGGCCAGCGTGCGGACCCTGGGCGGCCTCCCGCCCCCCCAGCCCCGCTGGGACAATGGCCCCCGAAGCCTCAGCCGCAGCCTGGAGCTCGGCAGAGATGCAGGGTCCCCCCAGCCCCTGCCCCAGGAGCAGCTCCTGCACACACTGAAGCTGGAGGCCTCTGCGTCCGACCCACTGCTGGCCAGGGGCAGGACCCCAGGGGGAACACGTCCCGG